>NW_026067908.1:4417191-4458415 GCF_014885135.2 Alexandromys fortis
CCCCTACCCAGTGGGTCTCCTCAGCCTGCTCCCCTCAGACCCCTACCCAGTGGGTCTCCTCAGCCTGCTCCCCTCAGACCCCCACCCATTGGGTCTCCTCAGCCTGCTCCCCTGAGCCTGCTCCCCTCAGACCCCCCCCGTGGGTCTCTTCAGAGCCTACCCAACCAGATCCTTTAGTCCTCCTTAGCCCCCTCCTCAGCCCCCCCCAGCCCTTTTCTTAGCTCTACCAGCCCTCTTCTGAGCCTTTGCCTTTAGCCCCCTCTTCAGCCTCTTCAGCCCTTCATCTCAGCACTCCATCCTCAGCCCCAGCCCCTCTCCCCAGCCTTTTTCCTCAGCGCCCCCAGACTCTCTCTTCAGCTGCCCCAGCCCCTCTTCTCAGCTCCTCTTGCCCCTCTCCTTAGCGACCCCAGCCCATCTCCTCAGCGCCCTCAGTGCCTTTTTAACCTCTGAGCCATCTCCTTAGCCCCTTTTTATTTTATTTATTTATTTTTTTGGAAATAAGGTTTTACCCTAGACCAGGCTTATCTGGAACTCACTAAGTAACTCATGCTGGCCTTGCATTCTCAACAATCCTCCTGTCTCATACAGTTGCTAGAATTACTGGTTTGTGTCATAACTTCGTGTTTGTAGAGAGTGTGTCTGTCTGTCTCAGCACTCGACGTTACAGTTACAAGCGAGTGACACTGGACTCAACTTCTTTTTGCTTGGATTTGGGGGTAGAATGCTTCATCTTTGTGCCTGCCAGGCAGGCATTTTACTGAGCATTCTCCTCCCTCGAAGGTTTTAACTCATATTCATATCCATATCTATTTCTTTGGGTATTATAGAGCTCCTTGTATACCTCCATATTTATAAAAGGGTTAATTCAGGGCAGTGGTTAACACCATTAATCCCAGCATTTAGGAGGCAGAGGCCAGCCTGGTCTACAGAGTCAGTTCCAGGACAGCCAGGGCTGTACAGATTAACCCTGTCTCAAAAAACAAAATAAGGACCTGGAGCGATGGCTCAGTGGTTAAGAACACTGGCTGCTCTTCCAGAGGTCCTGAGTTCAAATCCCAGCAACTACATAGTGGCTCATAACCATCTGTAATGAGATCTTCTGGCCTGTAGGTAGACGTATAGGCAGAACACTGTATACATAAAAAATAAATCTTAAAAAAAAAACAACAGCAACAAAAGCAAAACAAAAACAAACAAAAAAGGAAGACAGCACTCCCAGGGCTTAAATAGATTGTTGGCTTTGGTAACATATATCCAGGAATTTTTTATCTCTATTTATCAAATTTATTGGAATGAAATCTTCGAGTTTTACATTATCTTTTTTTGTTGTTTTCGAGACAGGGTTTCTCTGTAGCTTTGGAGCCTGTCCTAGAACTAGCTTGAACACACAGAGATCCACCTGCCTCTGCCTCGAGTGCTGGATTAAAGGCGTGCACCACCACCACCTGGCTAAATTATCTTTTTTAAAAAACTTTTTTTTGTGTGTGACAGGGTTTCTCTGTAGACCAGATTGGCTTCGAACTCACAGAGATCTGCCTGCCTCTAGGATTAAAGGCGTGTGCCACCACCACCTGGCATAAATCATCTTTTTAATGTATATGGTACCTGTAAATTTTTTTCTGGTTAATAATAACATTAATTTTTTTTCCTGGAGAACCTTTTTTTGTTTCATTAGTTGTGGGCTTTTTCTTTACAACCAGAATCTATTTCTCTTTGTCCTCTAGCACTGGGGTTATAAGCTTTGTCCGACTTATATGTGGTACTGAAATTACCTGGTACAGGTGAGAAGGAAATACCGACCACAACAAACCTATTTAGGAGTTTATTAGCGGGGGCGTGTACAGGCCTGGGGAAGTCAGTGTGCATGGAGAGAGAGGAGAGGAGAGGAGAGGGGAGGGGAGGGGAGGGGAGGGGGGGAGGAGAGAGAGAGAGAGAGAGAGAGAGAGAGAGAGAGAGAGAGAGAGAGAGAGAGAGAGAGAGAGAGAGAGAGAACACGCGCTCGCGCCATTGGGCACTTCTGCCTGAGGGCTTGTCTGCACTGCATGGCCCCTAGAACCCAGAAGTATCATCCTTATTGTGGCTGGAATCATTACAGGTACTAGGGATCTGCTGTCACCTGCGTGTGGCATGTACTTTGGGTCCTGTAAATAGCAGGAACTTCCAGAGACTTGGCAGTTGATTATTACCAAGATTTGTTAAGAAACCTCCTCCAAGGAAGACTGTTTGAACTCAGAGCAACTTGCAGCACAAGAATAGCTGAATCTGAATCTGGAGGTGAATTCCTGATCCTCCAGCCTCTGGGTTACTGGGATCAAGAGTGTGTTTCATCATACCTAACTAAGAAAATGTCACACATACACCCCCCATTTGGAGACAAAGATTGCCATGAGTAAGTTTTGTTTTGTTTTTTTAAGACAAGGTTTCTCTGTGTAACAGCCCTTGGGTGTCCTGGAACTCCCTTTGTAGACCAGGCTGGCCTTCCTGTCCTGGAACTCACTCTGTAGACCGGGCTGGCCTCAAACTCACAGAGATCCACCTGCCTCTGCCTCCCGGGTGCTGGGATTAAAGGTGTGCGCCACAAATGCCCGGCTGCAGATCATTTCTAACAATTTTTTTTTCTTTTTTGTCTTCTTGTTTAGGAGGAAGCATCACCCTACTCTTTGGTCAGCATCTGCCTGGATGTCTTGGTTGCTACATTAGAGCAATGGTGTTCTACAAGACCTGATGGAACATTGTGCCTCCCAGAGCATTGGCATCTCCCTCGAGAAATATCTGATCAATTCCTTGAGAGGATGACTCGGCGAGGTACTAAACATTCTCTTTAGTTTGGCCTTAAAGTGCTTTACCTTTTGTGTGTGTGTCTCACTGAGTTTAATTAGAGTAGTTTACAGAGCCGTTGACACGGTGTTATTTACAGGAGCACAGACCCCCCTCACCAGTGGCTACATTATTGAAGACAACCGCATATCCTCATCCCCACCCCCACCCCACCCACCATGTGCGCAGCAACCATTAATTACATTTATATCCTCATGGAGATGGGTGCAGTAGAGAACACCTATTTAGGGCTCAGCGTCCAACAGGCTCGTGTGTGCTGTGTGTATATGGGTGCCTGTGTGTACACATGCAGAGGCTAAGAGGACATCAGGTGATCTGCTCTATCATTTTCTTACTTAACTCCATGAGACATACATAGTCTCTTACTAAGCCTGGAGCAAGCTCTAGCCACTCCTGTCTCCACACCCACACAGCTCTGGGTCATGGTGGGCCTCTCACTTGAGTGCTGGGGATTTGAACTCCTGTTTTCTTGTTTGCACAGCAAGTACTCATACCCCCTAAGCTATCTCCTGAGCTCCAACAGCTAGTCATTCTTAGCAGCCAAGCAGTCATAAGCCTCTTCGACCAAAGCTGATCTGTGATGTAAAAGTATTTAGAAGGTAGTGTCACAGGTATGTTACGTCCAGTCAACGAAAGGACAGCAGTGCCTTCCCTGCGAAGGCTTCTACCTCCCTGGCTGCAGGCTTTTGACCAAGTTTACAGTACCAGAGATAAATTCCCTCTTGTGGCATGGACCTCAAATCCAGCTGAAGAGCAGCTGGTTTTTCCTATGACAGACTTGCCAGTATTGCCCCAGTGGCCGAGTCTTGCATGGCCCCTCGGTAGTTAGTATAAACAGTCCACAGCTGAGTAAAACTTGACAGTTTTCCCCTAACAGCATCTTTTGGTATAAGGCCTGGCCAGCAAGGGAGGAAGCGTTTAACTCAGTTCCAGCTTCACTGCTTGATTCCTCATACAGTCAAAGTATATGGTGTCTTTAGTACGATACTGGTTACCTCTAATTCTAGAGAGCATCTAAGAACAGTGACAATAGCCTGTATTATTTGGGGGAATCTAAGGAACCTCAGTGCTTAATAATTTGAAAAATACCTTTATTTATAGTTTTTACTTTGATTATCTCAATCTTTACAGGATAATCTAATTTTGTAAGCTATTCTTGCTGCTAGCCTAATAGGTAAAGAAAATGAAGCCATTGTCATTGATCTGTTTCTGGCTTCCAACATTCTTATACTGGCATCCATTATTCTCTGCACTATGGGTGTGAGCTCTTAAAGTTTCTTTGGGGCTGAAGATGTAGCTCAGTGGTGGAAGACATGTCTAGTGAGTTTCAGGACACACACACACACACGCGCGCGCGCGCGCACACACACACACACACAGAGCCAGATTCAATGGCACATGCCTGTAAATTCAGCACTTGAGAACAGGAGGCAGGAGGATCAGAATGTCAGTCCTCTTCAGCTGATAGTGAGTCTGAGGCCAGTCGGGGCTCTAGGATATTTTGACTGGGGTGAAAAAAACAGCAACAAAGGAGAGAGCAGCAAGAAGGCTTAGTTAGTGTAAGGACACTCAACACTAAGTCTGATGGCCCAAGTTCTAACCCTGGGGCGGGGCCTACATGGTGGAAGGAAAGAATAAGTTCTGTGAGTTGTCTTCTGACTTCATACATGCACCATGGCATCAGTGCACCTCCTCCCCACCTGATAAATAAACTGTAAAAAATCAAAATAGCAACAAGAAATGAACAATGAGAAGGAATAAAAGGATATGTTTGATTTGCTTTCTTAGAGTAAACATTTGGTTTTACATTTATTTGTGTGTGTGTGTGTGTGTGTGTGTGTGTGTGTGTGTACGTACAGGAGTGGCGGTCAGAGGACAACTTCCAGAAGTTGATTTTTCTCCACCATGTGGTTCAAGTGATCAAACTCAGATGGTCAGACTGTGCAGCAAGCTCCTTTATCTACTGAGACACCTCACTGGCACTTTAAAAATATTCTACTTGAGACAGAGTCTTACAGTGTAGCCTAGCTGGCCTGGAATGTGCTATGTAGTTCAGGCTGGCCTCAAACTCATGGAGATCCTTGTGCCTCAAGGCATGTACCACCACACAAACCTATTTCTTTTAAAAAAGTTTTTTTTACGTGTATGAGTGTTTTTTCTACATGTACATATGTATATCACATGTATGCTTGGTGCTCAAGAAAGCCTAGTAAGGTCATTAGATCCTGGAAGTGAGTTATAGATTTTTTTTTTTTTTTTTTGCTTTTTCGAGACGGGTTTGTCTGTGGCTTTGGAGCCTGTCCTGGAACTAGCTCTGTAGACCAGGCTGGTCTACACAGAGATCCGCCTGCCTCTGCCTCCCATGTCAGTGGGAGTGCTTCATGTCAGGTTAAATTGGTACAGGTTTCTTAAAAAAAAAAAAAAGCCCCAGGTGGTGGTGGCGCATGTCTTTAATCCCAGCACTCAGGAGTTTGAGACCAGCCTGGTCGACAGAACCACAGCATGAGTTTCAGGACAGCCAAGGCTACACAGAGAAACCACCACCACCACCCCTCAAAAAAGAAATAGCCAGGTGTGATGGTGAATACCTGTGATCCCAACGTTTGAGAGATGGAGGAAGGAGGGATCAGGAGTTCAAGAGCATCTTCAGCTACATATTTGATTTTGAGATCAGCCTAGAGGAAGATGTGTGAATCCCTGTCCAAAAAAACAGACAATGGTAGAAGGCTATAAAGAAGACAGTTATGCCAGGCGGTGGTGGCGCACGCCTTTAATCCCAGCACTTGGGAGGCAGAGGCAGGTGGATCTCTGTGAGTTCAAGGCTAGCCTGGTCTACAAGAGCTAGTTCCAGGACAGGCTCCAAAGCCACAAAGAAACCCTGTCTCGAAAAACAAAACAAAGACAACAAAAAAATTTTTTTAATTTAATTTGTATGTTTGTGTGGTCATGCATATGAGCGGCCAAGTCACACGTATGGATGTCAGTTGCTCTCACTTTCCAACACACATGGGTCCTGGGGATCAAACTTGGGTCATCAGGCTTTGCAGCAAGCACCTTTACCCACTGAGCCTTCTCAGTGGTCCCCAGCTATGTCTCTCTGAAAATATAAATATAAGCTAGGAGCAATTGCTGGGCAACAGAATGAGTCCCTGTCTAAAATACACATACAGAACCTTCCCTAAAACACATCACTCTCACATGTTCCAGTTTTATCAGTCATATTTTCCTACTGTGAGTTCAAGTTTTTTTTTTTTTTTTTTTTTTTTTTTTTTTTTTTTTTTCAAGGGTTTCTCTGTAGCTATGGAGCCTGTCCTGGAACTAGCTCTTGTTGACCAGGCTGGCCTCAAACTCACAGAGATCCGCCTGCTTCTGCCTCCCAAGTGCTGGGATTAAAAGTGTGCGCCACCACAGCCCAGCATGTACAAGTATTTTAATTATCTACTGGTGAACCCTCCAAGATTGAATTCCTTGGGCCATAGATGTCTGATGTGCCCATTGCTTAGCATGGAATCTTTATACATGCTTTATAAATCTTTGCTAAGTGGAGTCTAGTATAAGCTGTTCGTTTTACAGATGAGGACAATAAAGTCTTCTGGGGTTGTAGCGGTGGCTCAGCAGCAAAGAGCACAGTTGCTCTTGCAGAATCCAGGTTTTGTTCCCAGTACCCATATGGCTCACAACCATCTGTAACATCAGTTCCAGGGGATTGGATGCCCTCTTCTGACCTCCGTGGGAATCAGGCACACACGTGATGCCCGTAGACTCATGAGGGCAAAACACTCATATACATAAATTAATCAAAATTTTTAAAAAAAAAAAGAAAACGGGGATAGGTAAGTGGCTTGTTAAGTCATCCTGGATTTTGATTTAGAGAACAAGCCAGAACAAGCCAGGTGTATTGGCATATGTTTTTAACCCTAGCACTGGGGAGGCAGAGGCCAGCTTGGTCTACAGAGTAAGTTCCAGGACATAGTGAGACTCTGTCTTGAACCCCCACCTACCCTAAAGGGATTATAATGGGGTTACTTGCTTATTGTTTGTTCACCTATTTGGTTTTATGCTTTGTTTCTTTGAACAAGGTTGGCATAGATTAGCCTGAACTCCAAAGTATAATCTTCCATAAATTGACCTTAGGCAAATTAAATTCTTACATTTCCTCATCTATCTGACAGTAAGTACCAGTAATTCCCCTGTAGTGTTAGTGCAAAAAACGAACGAGGTAAGCTTAGTGAAGCGTTTAGAGCAGCATCTGGCACAGAGCAGGCAGCAGTAAATTTGGTCAGAATTTTTAGTAGCGTCTGTCCTCATTCACTGCTGCATCACGGCCAGGAAAGGCATGAGATTTGGTTGTCGTTGTAAGCAGTTCTGCTTCTCTTACAGGCAAGTTGACTGACAGGACAGCAGCCATTTTCCAAGGCAAGCAAACGAATCTGAAGCAGATAAGTATCCAGAGAGCTAAACTCTCGGCAACAGCCTTCGCAAGAGCTTTCTGCCATCACAAGCTTGTTCAAGTGAATGCCACCTCAGTTGACTGTGAGCTTCTAGCCCCAGACATCATCCACGCTCTCCAAAGCAGTGCCTGGATCCAGGAAAACCTTCAGTGCCTTCTGTTAGACTCAGCTAGTGTCCCTCAAGACTCAAGACTTCTGGCCTTGGGTCAGTTCATTGGCATTCGCACTTTAAGCGTGGCCAACATGTCCTTTTGGAGTGAAGACCTAGTGAGCATTTCTCAGTTACCAAACCTGGAAAACTTGGACATCTCCAATACTCTGGTCACTAATATCTCTGCACTCCTCACCTGTAAGGACCGACTCAGATCTCTAACCATGCACTATCTGAAGTGTCTGACCATGACCAGTCCACAGATCCTTGCAGTCCTCAGACAGCTGAAATGCCTGCTTCACCTTGATATTTCTAATCACAAGCATCTCAGGTCAGACCTGGCTTTTCATCTGTTACAGCAGAAGAACATCCTGCCCAACCTAGTATCCCTGGATATTTCTGGGGGCTTTGACATCACTGATGAAGTTGTGGAATCCTTTCTACAGCAGCGGCCTGACATGCGGTTTGTGGGACTCTTGTCCACGAATGCTGGTTATGCTAATTTCTTTATCACAAAGCAAGGCTTGAAGGTTTGTTTTAACATACATTCTTGTTTTATTTGTTCAGAACATTATATGTTCTTGTACATTAGAATCTATATTTAGTTTCGCTTGCTTATATAGAGTCCTTAATAGTTTTTATTTTATTTTTGTTTTTTGTTTTGAGACAGGGTTTCTCAACATGGCCCTGGTTGTTCTGGAATTCACTGTGTAGACCAGGCCAGCCTTCAGCTCACAGAGATGCACCTGTCTCTGCCACCTAAGTGGTGAGGTTAAAGGTGTGTGCCACCACTGTTGGGCTCAGCTAGTGTCCTTAATTACTGAGCCATCTCTCCAGATCCCTGAAAAATAATATTTTAAAGAGCACTTAAGGAAGCAGAGGCGGGTGGATTGTGAGTTTCAAGTCAGTTCGGGCTGTGCAGTAAGACCCTGTCTTGTCAGTTTCTTGTCAGTTTGAGTGCTGGGAAGATGAAGGGAATGAGGGAGGCAGGTGGATGTTTTAAGTTTCTTTTCATTTTGTAAGATCCTTATTTGTTGTATCTCTTCTGTTTAGTTTTTGTTTCCTTGTTCCTTACTACCAAGGAATGTTGAAAACTTGATCATGTCTAGTATTCTTTTTTCTTAAATCCTTGTGTTTTGGAGAACAGCTACAGGAGAGGGTGTAGTAGAAGGTATGGTTGAAAATCTGGAGACCTGTCAGCTTTAGGCTAACGAAGTGGGCTGTTTAAAACACATCATCCTGTAGCCAAAACAATCCTGTACAATAAAGGAACTTCTGGAGGCATCACAATCCCTGACTTCAAACTCTACTACAGAGCTATAGTACTGAAAACAGCCTGGTATTGGCATAAAAACAGACAGGAGGACCCATGGAACCAAATTGAGGACCCGGATATTAATCCACACACTTTTGAACACCTGATCTTTGACAAAGAAGCAAAAAATATAAAATGGAAAAAAGAAAGCATATATAACAAATGGTGCAGGCATAACTGGATATCAACATGTAGAAGAGTGAAAGTAGGTGCATATCTATCACCATGCACAAAACTCAAGTCCAAATGGATCAAAGACCTCAATCTAAAGCCAGCCACACTGAACCTTATGGAAGAGAAAGTGGGAAGTACACTTCAATGCATTGCCACAGGAGACCACTTTCAAAATATAACCCCAGAAGCACAGACACTGAGAAAAACAATTAATAAATGGGACCTCCTAAAACTGAAAAGCAAAGGACACGGTCAACAAGACAAAACGACAGCCTACAGAATGGGAAAAGATCTTCACTATCCCCACATCGGATAGAAGGCTGATGTCCAAAATATACAAAGAACACAAGAAATTGGTCATCAAAAGAACAAATAATCCAATGAAAAAAAAATGGAGTACACACCTAAACAGAGAACTCTCAATAGAGGAATCTAAAATGACTGAAAGACATTTAAGGAAATGCTCAACATCCTTAGTCATCAGAGAAATGCAAATCAAAACAACTCTGATATTCTGTCTTACACCTGTAAGAATGGCCAAGATAAAAAACACTGATGCCAAGTTATGCTGGAGAGGATGTAGGGTAAAGGGAACACTCTGCCATTGCTGGTGGGAGTGCAAACTGATACAGCCCCTTTTGGATGTCAGTGTGGCGATTTCTCAGAAAGTCAGGAAACAACCTTCCTTAAGATCCAGTAATACCACTTTTGGATGCTCAATTGTACCTCAAGGACATGTTTTCATGTTTGTCATAGCCAGAACTTGGAAACAACCCAAAATGCCCCTCGACTGAAGAATGGATAAGGAAAATGTGGTACCTTTACACAATGGAGTACTACACAGCAGAAAAAAATGATATCTTGATACTTGCAGGCAAATAGATGGATCTAAAAAACATTGAGTGAGGTAACCCAGACCCAGAAAAACAAATATAATATATACTCACTCATAAGTTGTTTTAAGACATAAAACCAGCCTACAATTCACAATCCCAGAGAAACTGGAAAACAAAGAGGACCATCAGACATACATGGATCTAATCTACATGGGAGGTAGAAAAAGACAAGGTCTCCTGAATAAATTGGGAACATGGGGCCCATGGGAGAGGGTAGAAGGAGAGGGGAGAGGAAGGGAGGAGAAAATAGAAAAATGTATAACTATGGCTCTGAAGCTGTGGGCACCCAGATGCTTGTGTGAAGAGGTGAAGCATCCCGTGACTCCATATTTTTCAGGTTGCTGGAGGAGCCAACATGCATCAGCTCTGTGAAGCCCTGAGCCGGTATGGGAACAGGTCGTGTTTTATGAAGGAAACGCTCTGTATGCTCTTCACAGAGACGCTCTCACAGCACGCCATTCTGCCTGCCATTCTAAAGGTACCTCAGGAGGTCTCACTTTACCTTACCTGGGCATTGAAAGCTGTTTACCAGCAGGCATGGTGGTGCGCACCCTTAACCCCAGCATTCTAGAGGAGGCTAAGGACAGGTCAGTGGGGGTTCCAGGTCTCAAAACAAACGGAAAAAACTGTTTATTGAGCACTGCCGGAAGATAATAGTAGCATTGTATTATCTTTTTAAAATACAAAACAGGAGTTAGGAATTTGTAGGAATTGAAATCACTTTGCTCTAGACATTTCCTATGCATGTACTTATTTGTTTTGTCTTAAAACTCTCATACCTGATCTTTTTCATTCTTTTGTGAGTCTCACATGTCCCAGGTTGGGCTTAAGCTTCATGTTGCTGAGGATGATCTTGAATCACTGAACCTCCCACATCTACCTCCCAGGTGCTAGAATTACAGGCATGTGCCATGATGTCCAGTGTATGTAGTGTGGGTGACTGAGGTACATCTCATGTGGTAGGAGGCGCTGTAGCACTACGCTACAGTCCCAGCTCCAGCCTGGATTTTCAGATTCTCTTCTGACCAAGTGCTAGGACTGCAGAAGAGTCCCAGGTTTTCAGGCATGTTTACACGCCTGGCTTATGCCATCCTGGGCTTTGAAGCCAGTACTTTGTTTATGCTAGACAAGTGTTCTATTAACTGAGCTAGATTTCTTGTCCTAAAGTCAGATTTTCTGAAAGAAAGCAAGAATAGAACAAAATGAAATGAACTGTTACCTGGAATAGTGATACATACTGTGAATCTAGTACTCAAGATGCAAAGATTTGAGGATCAGAAGTTCAAGGTTATCTTTGGCAAGGCCAGCTTGGGATACATTATAGCTGAATTTTGGCTTAGGAAATAAGCTCAGTTTTATTTTTATTTTTTACACACCAGAATTTTTAATGGTGTATTGTCCCTCTAAAACACATTTATCTTCAGCTTGTTGCTATAGGAATGAGGAATCATCCACAGGATCTGCCAGTGCAGTTCACAGGTAGTGCTTGTATCCTCAACCTGATTCGGGAGAACCTGGCTAAGGGAATGCCTGTTCGTCTGTTGTCAGAGGTCACCTGTCTACTCTTCGAAGCAACGAAGAATTTTCCCTTCTACAAACAGGTAATTTGAATTAAATTGCTGACTAATATTTAGCCTTAGAGCAGATGCAGGGAAAATACATATTACTGAACTGCAGTTTTCTGTTCTTTTATAGATAAAATAGTACTCAACGTTATAGAGAAAAGTAGGAAATATCTATATGCAATGAAGCATTTACTCAGAAAGCTGGGCGTGGTGGCATACACCTTTAATCCCAGTGCTTGGAGGCAGAGGTATCGTACTCCAATCTCTGAGTTTGAGGCCAACCTGAGCGATTTCCAGGCCTGCTATGGCTACACAGAGAAACCCTGTCTCCAAATATATAAATAAAAAAACATTTACTAAGAAATATCCACTTGCTAGGTGGTGGTGGTGCACGCCTTTAATCCCAGCACTCAGGAAACAGAAGCAGGTGGATCTCTGAGTTTGAGGCTAGCCTGAGTTTGAGGCTAGTTCCAGGACAGCTAGGGCTGTCTCGAAAAACAAAAACAAGCAATGCAAAGCAAAAAAAAAAAAAAAAAAAAAANCAGGCAGGTGTGATGGCACTCACCTATAATCCTAGCACTTGGGGTGGAGGCAGTAGGACCAGAAAAGCAGGTGATTCAGCCATCCACTTTCGCATGCATGCCCCCAAGAATCAAAGATAGTTTATTGAATAAATATCTGCATGTCTGTGTTAGTCATGTGATCATAATAGCCAATCTAGGGAGTTGGTGTAGATGTCCAGAAGAAGAATAAAGGCAATGTGATAGAAAATATGATTATATGTATGTATATATATTATGCTGAGTCATGAAGAAAAATTTAATTATATTATTTTCAGGAAAGTGGGCAGAATTAATTAAAAAAGAAAAATAGATATTTTCTAGACAGTTTTTCTTTTGATTTTAAGGTTATAATATAATTACATCATTTCTCTCTTTCCTTTCACCCCTCTGAAGTCCCCTTTATACCTCTTTTTGTTCCTTTTCAAAGTCCCAATACAATCGCTAACTACATTCTAAATATTTGCCTTTATGCTCACAGATAAGTGTAGTCCTCATCCCTTATCAAGGAACCCTCTCTTTGCAACAGATAGTAGGTACTTTTAATATTTAACATCTAAAATTTCACTAAGATTTACCAGGATCATCTGTGTGACTATGGATTTGGAACTACTTATTGGAACCTGCTGCAGTAAGCAGAGGGGATACAACTGAAGACAATGACCTTCTTTTCCAGGGCCCTACTATCAGCAAATAGTTTACAGGGAAAGGGACGCTTCAATGAGCCTCTCTCTCTCTCTCTTCCTTGATTGATTGCTGATAGGGATCAATCTTGTGTGGAACAATTCAAGTAACTACAGGAATGTGACTTAGTGATTACAATAGTTCTATTGAATTGCAGCTGATGTGATTTAATAGTTAAAATGTTGTATTGAGTCATCCGTCTCTCTGACTGTAGATGTGCCCTCTCTTCTACATGGATCCCTCAACCTTAAGAGAATGGTATACGTGGCTTGTTTAAAGCTGGGTCTTGTTTTACAAATCTTAGGCAGCCAGGAGTCCCTGCATTCACCACTATTCATTGTAAGGAGTGGCTTCTCTGATAGACTAAGGCTGCTCAGTCTATAGCTATAAGCATAGATAATGAGGAATCAATCTGATACTATGTCAACTAGTTTAGCAACAGTAATGGGTTTCCCACAGGAGCCTACTGCTTCTCTAGCCCTGCTCTGCTACTACATATGGAGTTAAAGGCCTGACAGGGCTACATGAGATCCCCTCTCAGACAAACAAATCCCAGGGAAAAAAGAAAATTGAGTTGTGGCCAAAAGTCAAAGTTAGCACTTAGCAGGTAAACATGCCAAGCCTTAAGATCTGAGTTTGACCCTTGAGACTCAGGATGGAAGGGGAAAAACAAACCAAAACAAACCGCACCTCCTGTAAATTGCTTTCTGATGCACAAGTGTGTGCACTCATGCACCTGCACACACACTCTCTCCCTTTCTAAGTGAAGGTAATAAAATATTTTTAATTAGGTGAATGAAATCATAGATCTAAATATAAAAGTTAAGGTCATGAAATGTTTAGGAGAAAAAAATTTTTTTTTGGGTTTTTCGAGACAGGGTTTCTCTGTGGCTTTGGAGCCTGTCCTGGAACTAGCTCTGTAGACCAGGCTGGTCTCGAACTCACAGAGATCCTCCTGCCTCTGCCTCCCGAGTGCTGGGATTAAAGGCTTGCGCCACCACCGCCCGGCTAGGAGAAAATATTTTTTACATCACTAATCAAAGATAGGTTAGGTTACTAAAAGCACAGGCTTTTCTTCAAGGTTGGGGACATAGCTCAGTGAAAGAGGACTTGCTAGCCTAGGTGAGGCCAACATCCTTGTTTCTAGCTCCAGCACCAGAAAATAAAACCACCCAAATTTAAGAGTTCTTGGGCTGGGAATACAGCTCAGTGGCAGAACACTTAACTGGCATACATGGGGTTGTAAGTTTTAGTCCCCAGCCCCTCAAAATAAATAAATGAATAAATAAAAGTTGAGGGCTTAGGGAGATGGCTCAGTGGTAAAGGTTCTTGCTCTGTAGGCATGAGTTCCTAAAGCTGCCTGGTGGTGGTGCTGCACGCACGCCTTTAACCCCAGCACTCAGAGGCAGAGGCAGGGAGTCAGACAGGGATACCTAGTAAAACTGTTTCAGAAACATAAGCCAGAAAGAAGGAAAGAGAGAGCGAGAGGAAGGGAGGGAGGAAAAGAGGGAGGAAGGAAGGAAAAGAAGTAGAGAGGAATAAAGGAAGATATTCAAGTAAACACACAGATCTCTCTCTCTCTCCCTCTCACACACACACACACACAATGAATTTAAATGTGAATGTTCATAGTGTCCTAATTTGGAGTCATCAAAAGGTGGAGTGACCAACAACAGATGAATAGGTACTCAAATGTGATGTGTTTGTTTAAAGGAGTCTGACAGAGGTACTGGTACATGAAACACAGGTAACCCTAAACAACATGAGTCAAGCAAAACATGCTAAAAGAGTGGGTAGGTGACATGACTCTGCTGAAATCTTGACTGCGATGGTGGCTATTCAGCAGCATAAATGTGTTCAATCTAATTGGAACACATGATAGCTCTTAGGATAGAGGCACCTGCACCCATCCTGGTAAGGCAAGTTTCATCTCCAGGGCCCACACAATGGAAGAAGAGAGCGGGTTACTCTAAGTTGTCCTCTGACTTCTGCATGTGTGCTGTGATATATGCACACCCATACACAGACACACACACAATGTAACTTGTAACAAAATGAAGGTTGGGGTCCTCTCTCCCAGGCTGGAGAGATGGCTCAACAGTTAAGAGCACTGGCTGCAGCTGGATGGTGGTAGGTAGTCCACGCCTTTAATCCCAGCACATGGGAGGCAGAGGCAGGTGGATCTCTGTGAGTTTGAGTCCAGCCTGGTCTACAAGTTCCAGGATAGCCAGGGCTGTTACAGAGAGGCCTTGTCTCAAAAAAAAAATCAAATCAAAATAGCAAAACAAGAGCACTGGCTGCTCTTCTAGAGCACCTGGATTCAATTCTCAGCACCCACATGGCAGCTCACAAGTGTCTGTAACTCTAGTTCCAAGAGATCTGACATCCTCACACAGACATACATGTGGGCAAAAATGAAAAAAGATATATTAAAAAATGGGAGTTGGTCTTTTTAAAACATGATTTATTTTTATTTTATGTGCATTGGTGTTTTGCCTGCTTGTATGTCTGTGCGAGAGATCTTGGAATTACAAACAGTTGTGAGTTGCCATGTGGGTGCTGGGAATCGAACCCAGGTACTCTAGAAGAGCAGTAACCACTGGTCCATCTCTCCAGCTTGCGACTTGGTCTTTAAGAGTATAATTCAGTCTTTATTCCAACTGTAGGAATAAATTAAAATCCTGGAGAGGACTCCATAGGTAGTGAGGTGTCCATAGGTCACACCAGCCACATATCTTAACCTGGCTCAGAATGGAGTATCACGTTTGCTTATGAGTGTCTGTCTTTTCTTCCCTAAAAGTTACAGAAGAATTGTCTTCTCTCCTTAACCAGTTCCAGGATTCTTTGTGACGTTCCGTTTGACAGGCAAGTACATAAAACATCTTACTGAGTTCGGGCTGGCAGCACTTGGCTACTCCCCTTCTTACTGGAGTGTGCTTCTCCTGGAGTCTCTCTGAAATGTTCTTATTTTCATTTATAAGGCTTCAGAAGTTAACATTTTTACTTTAATTTTTAAAATTTACTTAGCACATATTATACACAATGCTGGATTTCTTTATGATATTTTCATGTCTGTATAAAATGTATTGCTATTATTCAGCCCCAAGTACCTTCTTGTTCCCTTCTACTCTGAGCCTCTTCTTCCCAACTACTCATCCTTCCTTCTGCTTTTCATTTGTCATTTGTGAACCTGTTAGCTTAATTAGGCTTACTTACAGGAAATAAACAATGAGGGTTTATTTACATGGAGGGCACAGGCCACACCAGTGAGGAAAATACCCCTCCCTCTGAGATAAGCCATTAACTGGATAGACTCTAAGGGAGGGGTGGGGCCTCATGAGCTGCACCTTGTATTTAACTGATTTATTCTCAGGGAGGGGCTGCACCTTGGGAGCCTCTCCACTGTCAGCCTTGAACTGTGGATAGATGTTTTTTGAAGGAGAAGAAAGAATTTATTTTCACTTTTTATAATTTTATAAATTTTATTTACCTGTGAGAAAAAATTCTGCTTTTCAGGTTTGATGCTGCCAAGCTTGTTATGAGGTGGCTGTGCAAGTCTGAGAACCCCAAGATGCAAACAATGGCAGTGACCATCATCTCCATCCTAGCCCTGAAGGTAGGCATGTACCGAGGCACCATTTCCCCTTCCTAGGCTTGGGAAAACTTGGCCACTTCACTTGGCTCTTCTGTTTGCTTGCAGCTCCTGCCTGAGCAGACTGAACAGCTTCAGGAAGAGCTTATCATGACAGTGAAGGTGAGCTGGTGAGCTGAGGGGATTGCCACTCCTGCCCCACCATCTGGGGATTGGACCTAGGGCCTTGTGCATGCTAGGCAAATGCTCTACCACTCAACTATATCATTGGCCCATGATACCGTTAAGAAAAAAAGAATTTTATGAATGAAGCATTTATTGTTTTCAGTGATTTTTTTTATAATGTGTGTGAATTTTTTTATTTTTTTTATTATTTATTTATTTTGAGACAGGGTTTCTCTGTGTAACAGCGCTGGCTGTTCTGGAATTTGTTCTGTAGATCACACTGGCCTTGAACTAATAAAGTTCCGCGTGCCTCTGCTCCTGAGTGCTGGCATTAAATGTGTGTGCCACCACCAACCAGCTTAATGCAGCTTCTAAAATGGTTTTTATTCTGTACTTATTTGAGAAGAGGTTGTATGAAATACAGCTGAGTGTTTGAGTGAGAAAGACAAAATTGAGGGTTGGATTTGCCTGGATATGAGGCAAATGAATGGCACATTCCTGAATAATAAAAAGTAATGATCGAGGAGAGTGAAAATATGGTATCTAAATGGTGAGAAGAGGAACCAGCAGTCTGTGGACATATTCACCGAAGAAATAGGATTGTTACCAGATATAGTGGACACTTCTGTGTTTTTTGTTTGTTTTGATTTTTTGAGACAGGATTTCTCTAATTGTCCTACCTTCCTGGCTTTGTAGACCAGGCTGGCCTTGAACTCAAAAGTACTCAACCCAGCTATATTCCCAGCTCCTACTTTTAGGGTTCCTCTTCCCTTTCTTATACAAGAGTGGAGTGGTTTAACTCTCTGTCTCTTTGGTTTTTAGGAGCTTCTAACAATAGTCAGAAATAAGACAGCCGAGAATTTAAAAGATGTCACCTTCTTGTTTACTCTGAAAGCGCTTTGGAATCTTACAGATGAGTCTCCGTTGGCCTGCAAGTACTTTATTGAGAATGAAGGATTGGCAGTCATCATCCAAGTCTTAGAGGTGGGAAGGTGGGATTGAGTTTAGATGTAAAGTGCTTTCTTTTGTGGTATAGTAGTAACCTGTGTGTTCTTTTGACAGACGTTTTCCGAGCCTTTGATACAAAGCACAGTACTTGGTCTTTTGGTAAGGTGAATTGTTTGAATTAATTTATATAAAACTAATACTTAACTACTACTTACCTTGTGTTGGGCACTGCTATAGTCAGTTTAGATGCATAGATTAATTTAATCATATTCTGAGCAAACAGATAATCCTTGTATGTTAGTTACCTGTTGCTGTGAATAACCCACAGCTTAGTGGCTTAAAATAATAGATATCTGGGGCTGGAGAGATGGCTTAGTGATTAAGAATACTAGTTGCTCTTCTAGAGGACCTGGGTTTGATTCCCAGCACCCATGAAGCAGCTCATAACCATCTGTAACTCCAGTCCTAGGAGAATCCAATGCCCTCTTCCGGCCCTGTGGGTACTGTGTGCACATGGTACACAAGACACACAAAATAAAAATAAAAGTTAAAAAAAAACAGTAGCTATCTTATTTACTGAAAATGTAGGTGGTGTGTATTGTGCCCGTGACTATAATCCCAGCTCCAGGAAAGCTAACAAGTTTGAGGCCAGCCTGAGCTCCATAGGAAGATCCTGACTCAAAAATTAAAGCCAAACAAGCAAGCGACTGGGAAACACCTTAGTAGGTAGAGTGCACCGTGCAAGCATGACAACCCGAATTTGGATAAAGCTGGAAGCATGGTATGCATGACTTAATTCCAGCTTTGGTGGTACAGAGACCGGATGATCCCTGGGGCTCACAGCTGTTCTAGCCAAATCTTTGTGCCCCAGGTTCAGTGAGGGATCTTGTCTGAATAAGTAAGCAACAACTGATTGAGAAAGACACCATATGTTGACCTGGCTTCCACACACATGTGCACTGCACAGACATAACACACATGAACAAGTATATTTCTCACAACCCAAAAGATCCAGCTTCTGGACTGCAAGCAGGGTTCAAAGAACAACTCCACAGTATAGTGAAACTAGATATTTACTCACTTAATGTTTTTTTTTTTTGTTTATTTGTTTTTGTTTTTGAGACAGGGTTTTTCTATGTAACCACCCTGGCTGTCCTGGAATTCACTCTATACACCAGGCTGGTTTTGAACTCACAAGAGATCCAACCTTCCTCTGCCTCCTGAGTTCTGGGATTAAAGGTGTGCACCACCACAAGAATTCTGCCAGTTTCTGCTAGCTCTCTTTGTTTTACACAGCTTATAAAGACCCACAGAGTGTTACAGGCATTACACCTAAAGGCCATATACCATTTCTTATGTAAATGATAAGAAACAGAGTTCCTTCTCAACAGTTCTAAGCAATAAATCCAGATTAATTGTCACATAGCAAGAAGAGAGCATTTTCTTTCAATTAGCTCCCTAATTAGTGGGTTGCAAGAAGAGGCATCTTTCTATTACTAATCTCTAGACGCAGTCTTATGAAACTTAACTACCAAGGAGGCTAAAAGAAATAAGGAAATTGTGTGCTATATCCTATACTTCTAAGTGCAAAAACATTTTAAAACTTTCTGTGGTTAGTGTTCATAAAAGCTGACTTTCTCAGACTGAAGACTATTTATGAAGAGCAATTGAGAGAGAGAGGAGAGAGAGAGAGAGAGAGAGAGAGAGAGAGAGAGAGAGAGAGAGAGGAGAGAGAGGGAGAGGGAGAGGGAGAGGGAGAGGGAGANGAGAGAGAGAGAGAGAGAGAGAGAGAGAGAGAGAGAGAGAGAGAAAACGAACAGCCTGATCCTGGCTGTGGCTGAGAAGCTGCAAGACATTGCAATAGGCATTCTCCAAAGCACAGTGACATTCAAAGGCATTTTAAATCTTAAAGTATATTTTTCTGTCTAGCATGTAACCCTTAAATTTGTGACTCTTTCTTGGGACTTTGAAGTTAGTCTATTTTTTGTAGCATTGTTGAAATAGGGAAACTTTACCTGTGGTGAGTCTTAAACAAAGGCCCATAAAAGTGGGGTTAGGCTGTCCCTGCCACTGCAGCTAGGTTACTTTGCACTATTACCTTGGCTCAACAAATCACACAGCTGGCTACATGTCCTTGTAAATAAATAAGATTGTGTTTTTCTGTGAATAGTTTATCTTGGAATCCATTAGCAGGACACCTGATCTGATCAAAAAGTTACTTTAAAGTTTTCTATCAGTTGATAACGTATGGCAATCTTAGCAGCTGGGGAAATTACAGCTGTCTTTTTAAACTGTGCTCAAAGACAGCTCTTAATGGAAACTTATAACCTTTGACTTGGGCAGCATCTCTTTATATTTATTTTATTCATTGAAACTCTGTATAGGCTAATAATAGTAACTGGTCAGTGCAGCTAAGGTGGAGCCACCTTCTTGACAAAATTCACAGATAAAAATGCCCAGTAGATCAGGATGTGGACTTATGAGATAATAACGCATTATATGCAGGCTATGGGGAATTCCCATAGTTGCTAAGGAAAGGAAGCAATTAGCACACTTAAAATTACAGGCAGAAACAACAGATATTCTGAAGTCTATTTTCTTGCAAGCCTTGCAAATTCGAGTTTTCTCCAACAGAAGTTAAACCTGGTGGGTTGACTCCTTGAACATCAGTGTTCATGTCTGTAATAAATGAAAAAGCTCTCAGCATATACTTCTTCCCATAAGAATCAGTGAGCCCATAGTTTGAGGTCAGCTCATGTCTGCAGTTCTGCTGGTATTGAGGGAGAGATTTCTATGGCTGCAGGCTGAATGATCTAGGATGATCCGAGTTTGCTATGGGACAGTGGTCTTATATCCTGTAAAGATTTGTCATTTGTATTGCTTTAATAAAACATTGATTGGCCAGTAGCCAGGCAAGAAGTATAGGTGGGGCAGCAAGAACAGGAGAATTCTGGGAAGAGGAAAGACACAATCTGCAGTCATCACCCAGAAACATAGGAAGCAAGATGAGAACATCTCACTGATAAAAGGTACCAAGCTGCGTGACTGACACAGACAAGAACTGTGGGTTAATGTAGGATGTAAGAGTTAGTAAGAAGCCTGAGATAATAGGCCAATCAGTTTATGATTAATGTAAGCCTCTGTGTATTTCTTTGAGACTGAACGATAGTGGGACTGGGCGGGACAGAAACCACTGTTAACATGAATTGGCACCAGTGGTCAGTTCAATCTTATATCTCACAGCAATTTTAGAGTTACAGTGGAGACTAAAGTCCCCATTTACCAGACCTTTCCTAGCTCTGCCTATATCCTGTTTACTAATATCAGCCAAAGTCAAGCTGAGATTAAGGGCAGTGGGCATCCTTTCATGGGAGGAATAGCAGAATCCCATTGCTAAGGAATATTAGGAGAGAATTATTTCAAGAATAAGCAAGACTGTGGGTTCTAACTGCACTCTGTCCGCAGTGTCAGGCAGGACCATTTGTCTCGTCTAGTTGGTAAGAGGAAGGATGAAAACCCAAACTCAGGCAGCCAGGGTCTAGACCCTCTAATAAGAACCACTTACCTGTAATTCCAGATTGTCAAGGCAGTTAAAAATGTCAGACTTCTAAATTCATATGTCTGTATTGTCTCTTGACCAGGAAATCCCACAATTTAGAAAGTTGTTTCCAGAAGAGCTGGAATTTGGAGAAAAGGTGAAAAAGAGAAAAACAGTAGAAAATAGTCTGACAAAGTTGAATGGAAGTCTTGTATATCTTAGATGAAAAACATCTCATTTGCCAATATGATTTTAGTCCTTCTGGAAGTCTGGTAGACTGCTAAAGATTCATGAGGACTTTTCTCAGAGTTATGCTAATGGTAACTTGTGTTTCTGCTGGGACTAATGTTGGATAAGCTTCACATGGAAGTCATGTTATCAACAAGGGGTTTAGCTGGTTAAAGAAGGATTGACTAGTCTGAATCTCAAAACCAGGGCAGTTGCTTTACAGTTGTGATTCCTTTGGACATCCTAGTGTCTGGACCTGAGGACTGCAGAAGCTGAAGTGCTGATTTAACGATCTACTCTATGAAACAGTGAGGCTTCTGGGGCTTAATTGTCTCCATACAAACCTCTCCCTCCAGCATGAGCAGGTCCTTTACTTCTTTCTAACCAATAGTGTGGCAACTTGGACAGGATGTTAACTTTGCAAAAGTAACATACACATACAAAGCTTCCACTGCCTCAATGTCAGTGAGTGCGTGGTTGGAAAAGAGGGACATCCACGTTCCAAAGAATTTCAGATACCCTGTAAGAGTTGAATAAGACACTGAAGTAAGTCTTAGTTCTGCAGCCACAGGAAATGAATTGTGAGTAGGGCTGGATGAAGTTGTGACCATGAGAGACCTCACTGTCATGTCTCATGCCCCGCGGCAGCTGTGAGATGATAAATGCTTGTTATTTTAAGCCAGTAAGTTTGTGGTAATTTATTACACAGCATAGAAAAAGAACACAATGTGTTTAAAACAACAGGACAGTTTTCATTTTTAAATTGATAGATAACGTAAGCATTTGTGTTAGACCTAGATTACTTCAGGCAGTCACTGGCAATGCTGACAAGTTAGTCTTGCTGAAGGTCAAATTTCTTTGCAGGATTAAACATTAACTGAGAGAAAAGGCTGTTTTTATTTCTCTCATACTGTGCCCAGCACTTAGTAGGTGCTTTATTCTGTTTGCTGTTAAAGATCATGTCCTTCATGAAGGGGTGAGACTTGGGTCATAAGCCAAGTTCAGAGGGAGGGGGCTGGTTTAATTCTGAGACCGTGTCTAAAGGGAGCAATAGGGAAGGTGCTGGTTCCTGTCCTTCCTCAATTCCTGCCCTGCTGTGTTTTGCTGCCCTGTAGAACAACGTAGCTGAAGTCAGAGAGCTCTCTCCCAAGCTGATGACAGAAGATGTTTTGGAACATATCACCAGTCTGCTCCAGAGCACCAACATAGAAGTGAGCTACTTTGCTGCGGGCGTGATAGCCCATCTGACATGTGACAGACAACACTGGCTATCCCGTGACCGACAGAGGAGTCATCTTCTCCAGCACCTGGTACAAAATCCAGAGTAATTTCTTCCTCAGACAATTTATTTTCCTTGTGTGGGCTACTACACCTAGCTTTAATAATAGTTCCAGAGTTTTGTGTGGCTTTGGAGTTATTTTAGAGTTCTACGGCATTTAGATGTCCTGTCTCTTTAGTATTGTGTTTCTGCCGCTAATTGTTCATCAGGTTGTTTGTCAAGTTAGCAGAGGTATCTAGGTCAATCACTTAATCCAAGATCTTACTCTGTAGCCCAGGAAGACCTGGAGCTTTTGACATTCTTCTTTCCCTATGCTTCACAGTGGTGGGACTGTAGTCAATGGCCTAGCCCAGTCAACTTTCTGTTTTCAATCCCACCTCTAGTTCATTTCAGAAAGTGCCTAGTAGGCCAGCGTTTTTTCCCTCAGAAGTTCCATTCTTTTTGTTTGTTTCTTTGTTTTTCATGACAGGGTTCCTCTATGTAGCCCTGGCTGTCCTAGAGTTCACTCTAGTCTAGGATGGTTTCGAATTCAGAGATCTGCCTGCTTCTCAAGTGCTGGGATTAAAGACATGTACCACCACCGCCTGTCCATTCATATTTGTTTGTTTGTTTGTTTGAAACAAGGTTTCTCTGTGGCTTTGGTGCCTGTTCTGAAACTACCTCTTGTAGACCAGGCTGTCCTCAAACTCATAGAGATCCACCTGCCCCTGCCTCCCAAGTGCTGGGATCAAAGGCGTGAGCCACCACCACCTAGCTCATATTTTTAACTTTATCCAATGCTGCATCTGTTAAATCAATAATTTCTCAATCTACTCTGTTTTCTGTTTTAAATCCTGTGGACATTTGTTTTGGCAGTCTCTTCTTGCTTTAAAGATAGCTTCTTGTGAATGTTTGGAGAAATATAGTGGCTCTATGTTCATCTTTTGTAAGAAGAAAGAATGGATCTTTTGTTTTAAAAACAACAGATTTACCATTCCCTTATATAAGAATTAAGGAAAGTGTGTAGGGAAGGCCATATTCAGTCCACTCTCTTTAAAAAGAGGTCTTTGGTTTGTTTGAAAAAAATTTTTTTTACACCTTTAACTTTTATATATACGGATATTTTGTCTGCATTTATGTCTCTGCACCATGTGTGCAGTGCCTGTGAAGGGTAAAGAAGAACATCATATTCCTTAGAACTGGAGTTACAGACTCGGCATTGAACACAGGTCCTAAGCAAGAACAATCAATGGTCATTTCTTCAGCCCTGCTTTTTTAATTTTATGTGCACGAATGTTTGCCTGTTTGTCTGTGCGCCATGCCTTTGGAGGCCAAAAGAGGGAGATCCCCTGGAACTGGAGTTTTAGATGATTGTGAGCCACCATGAGGTTCTGGATTCAAAAGCAACTAGTGCTTAACTGCTGAGTCCTTTAGTCATGTCCTCATCCTTCTCAGAATACTAGGCACTGATTGACACAAGGCTTCACAACAAGCTAAGCTAGCAAAGCACTCACACTGAGCTGTTTTGCTTTGTTTTTCGAGACAGGGTTTCTTTGTCCTGGAACTTGCTATATAGACCAGGCTGAATTCACAAAGATCCAACTGCCTTTGCCTCCTGAGTGCTGGGGATAAAGGCATCTGCCCGGCACAACTGAGATCTTACACCCCTGCCTACCACTGCAGTTTTTCCCACAAGTTGTTCATAAATTAGGTATATCTAATTAAATTAGAGTTTTCTAAATCAGCCTCATAATTTAAATCATTATTGTTTGAAATATGTCTAAATAGGCCGGGCCGTGGTGGCGCACGCCTTTAATCCCAGCACTCAGGAGGCAGAGGCAGGTGAATCCCTGTGAGTTCGAGGCCAGCCTGATCTACAAGAGCTAGTTCCAGGACAGCTAGGACTGTTACACAGGGAAACCCTGTCTCGAAAAAAAAAAAAAAAAAAAAACAAAAAAAAAAAACAAGAAAGGAAGAAAGAAAGAAAGAAAGAAAGAGAGAGAAATGTCTATATGAACTAGCCTATTGTGATGATTTGTCTAAGTCGTAGAATTCAACTCTGTTTCTCCCTCTCTCCTGAGTGCAGCGTGTCACCCTCCAGAACTGGCCAAGTTCACAGTGTAAGATGTCGGCATTGGTGACTTATAGGTAAGTCTTACAGCAGTCAGCCTTGCCTTCCGTGTCCTCTCCTCTGCAGCGATGCAGTGATAAAGTGTTAGGTCAAGTAGCCTCCTGTAAATTCTAAGGAAAGCTTTAAGACTTAAGTTTTCCTTATGAAAAGAGGCTACCAGCATGTGCTCATTCATTTACAATGAGACAGTGAATATGTGCTGTCACATGAAATACTGTTTCTTAAATAAAGCTACCCCCCAATATAGACTGCATAATTTACCTGTCTCCATGCAGAACAGACTTTGGGGGAAATACCGAAAACTTTTATATCCTAGCTTTCTGAATTGACACCTTTGTGTTTTTGCAGATCTTTCAAAGCATTTTCTCCACTCCTTGGCAACTTCTCTCAGCCAGAAGTTCAGCTCTGGGCATTATGGGCCATGCATCATGTCTGCAGTAGAAACCGTATGTATTCAATGTGCATTCAGAGCAAGTGTTTTCCAGCTAATATCCGAGCAATGGATGAGTTTAAAATTAATTTTAATAAGATGTTCTCCCCCACAAACAAAAATGTAAAGCTGGGCAGTTGTGGTGCATTTAATCTGGGAGGCAGAGAAGTTGAGTTTCTGAGTTCAAGGCCAGCCTGGTCTACAGAGTGAGTTCCAGGACAGATACACAGAGAAGCCCTTTCTCGAAAAAGCCAAAAAAAGTTTATGGTTGGGGTCACCACAACATGAGGAATTGTATTAAAGGGCCATAGCATTAGGAAGGTTGAGAACCACTGGAGAGACGGCTCAGTGGTTACGAATACTTAGTTGGGTTCCTGGCACTCACCTTTGGGTGACACAACACCTGATTCCATCTTCTGGCCTGCACAGGTACTTACATGTACACATTAATTTTTAAAATGAAACCTAAAATTATTAAAATACAAAAGATAAGGGGAAAGTGAAAATGTCTTACTGGTTTTTAAGAAGCTGCAGAATTCTAGGCGCAGACATCCTGCTCCTATTCCTCACAGGTGGGACCATGAGCTGTGCTGCTCTTCTTCCCTTTTGTCTTCGGGTGCTGAGGGTTGGCCTCTGCGGCCTTGCACACATGAGGCACTACACACCACTGGCCTCATCCGTGCCTGCAGTTCTACAGCGTGCTTTTCCGTAGTCACTTATCACTAATACTCCATTGTGTGTCTCTCTGTAGCCCTGTGTGTTCTGGGACTTGCTTGTACAAAAGGTGTGTGTTACCATGCCTGGGTGTATGTTAGTTTCATGTGTATGGGTATTTTGCCTGCATGTGTGATTCTGTATTCCATATACACGCAGTGCCTATAGAGGCTGGAAGAAGGCATCAGTTCCTCTGGAGCTGGAAGAGCAGTAAGTGCTCTTAGCTGCTGAGCCGCCTCTCCAGTCCCAAGAGCTTCTTTCCCTTTTTATTCTGGCTCCAGGATCATTCCTTTGCTCTATTCATTCAGCTAAACATTTAGAATCTTTATTTGCAACTGTGTACCTGAGAGTGTATGTATGTGTACATATGATATGGGATTCCCTTCTGTATGCTAGGAATATGTTTTGTTACCATTGGTTATTAAAGAAGCTGTTTTGGCCAATGGCTTAGTAAAGCCGAGCGGGAAATCCGAACAGAGATAGAGAAAGTAGGCAGAGTCGAGATGTCAAGTAACACCAGCTGCCAGTCAGAACTTTTCAGTAGGCCACAGCCTCGTGGTGATACACAGATTAGTAGAAATGGTTTAATTTAAGATATAAGAGTTAGTTAATAAGCCTGAGCTAATAGGCCGAACATTGTTGTAATTAATAGTATCTGTGTGGTTATTTGGGTCTGAGCAGCCGGGAAATGAACAAGCAGTCTGTCTACATACATACATTGCTTTTAGGAACCTATGGAGGCTAGAAAAGAACATGTTGGAATTCCTGAAACTAGAATTACAGGTGGTTGTGAACTGCCATGTGGGTGCTAGGGATTGCACAGACTGACAGGATCACTCCATGGTATGGCTAAGGGGAAGGACTTTCTATTGTAGATATGAGAAAGAGAAGTCAGAAGCATCTAAAAGAGTCCACAGCGGGGAATAGACTGAACATGGCCAACAGACCTGGACATGGCCAGGGCTATCTGCCAGAGAGGGGGAAATAGCAGGGGTTAGAGAGTAGAGAAAACATAGAGAAGTGGGGGGAGAGAGAGCGAACGCATGAACATGGAAACATCGAATAACAAGGCTATAAGGAGAATGGGTATCTCTGGGGAGGGAAGCTCATGAGCTGGAGGGAATTTATGATAGGGGAGAGGATGAGAAGGGCAGGATTTTGAAATATGTTATAGTTACCTTCTGCCAAAGGTAAGAGAAATGATCCTTTTAGTAGATGGGAACCAGTTTCACAAGTTCCTGAGAAATGCTGACTTTTATCTACCACCATACATCCTGTAGTTCAGGATGAGCTCATTGGACTGCCTTTTGGAGTCTGGGGAATTGGAGTTTTGTTTGGTGCTACCAGGAGGAGCCAGCAAAAGAACTGAGCACTGTTAAAACTGCTGAGCCATTTCTCCAGCTCTGGTGTGCTAAACCTAAAGGTGTTTGAAGCATAGAGTTGTCTAAAAAAATGCACTACAATGACCATCTGTGGTTTCACCATGCTAATTATTCTGGAATTGACTCCTTTTTACCTGTTAATTCCTGAGCCACAAAGACTTCAACCTTTCCACTGTGAATGTCGTGAATTGGGAACGTTTAAAATGCAAGCTGTCCTCAGAAGGGCTTTTGTTTTTCTTCTAGCTGGCAAATACTGCAAACTGCTGGTCGAAGGAGGAGGACTGCAGCTCGTGTGTGATATCCAAGAGCACAATCAGGCCAATGCCCAGGTGAAGCAGATGGCGGCCTCCATCCTGGAGGACTTCCGGATGCACTTCACAAGCTACCAGAGACTCCCCACAGCTCCAGTGCCCTCTTTGACCTAGGAGCCTTTGAGGGGTGCTGCTTAAGGACAGAGCTTCTGCCTTTGGGTAACAGAATTTTAAAACCAGCTGTTGGCGTTTATCAGTTGTCGGCATTTATCTATTGACTATCTTGGTTTTTTTTTTTTTTTTTTCTGCTACAAAAAAGGCTTGGTCCTACTCCTGCAGAACAGGAACAAAGACCTCAGAGAGACTTGGTATTGGCCCAGACTTAAGATCACTATGCATGCAAATTTGTGTGTGTCCATGTACATTTGGGCGAATGCTTAAAGAGGCCAGAAGAGGGTATTGGATTTGGAACTGGATGTAGGTAGTTTTCCCATCCCATAGCCACTCTCAAACACTGTAGATTATATTAATTACAGATGCTTGGTCAATAGCTCAGGCTTATTACTAACTAGCTCTTATATTTTAAGTTAACTCATAATCTATATTTATGCTCTTCCATGTGTTGGTACCTTTATTAGCATGGCATGTTCATCTCCTGTTCCCTGTGTCTGCTGATGACTCCAGATTATACCCTTGTTCTTTATTAACCAGTGAGAGTAATACATATTCAGTGTACGGAAGGATTATTCTGCAGCAGATGGAGTTATAGGCAGTTGTCAGCTGGGAGCTGAGAACTGAGCTTGGCTCCTTTGCAAGAGTAGCAAGCACTTTTACCCGCTGAGTCATCTTTCTGGCCTCTGGCCAAGACTTAACTGGAGTAGTACCATAAGCCCTCTTTGAGCGTCAGTTCAGGAAGAAACTCATTCTTAGCAATTCTAAGCCACATTCTAAACTATAACCCCAGCCCTGAGACAGACGATATAGAAGGATCTCAAGTTCAAACTAATCTTGCCTACATACCTAACCTTGCTTCTATTGTCCACTGTCTCAGATAAGCAGAATTTATGATCATGTCAATAAACTGCACACTCTACTCACATTGCTGTGTGTTCACCAAAAAAAGGTTTAGTTCCTGAGCCTGGGTTCTAGTACCTAGACACATTGTGTTCCTCTGCTAGTGGGAAGGTGTGCAAGGCGTGTTGTGTTGTCCAGGGCAAGCTTGTCCTTAGAAGAGGAGAGGGGCCTGGGTGGAGCTGGCCCTGTATCCCCTTTATTTTTCAAGTATGGCACCTTTCAGCTCACCTCTGCTCATGCCAATCCAAACCACTCATCCTCCAGGCACCGCCCGAATCCCCATCCCGTCTTTCAGGGCTGCTAACCTTTGTTGTGTTCCTGCCCTTCTGCTGTTTGCAGAAGATTCCCACAGTTTCAGAACAAGCTAATGGCTGTAGCATGTTTATTGAACATAGGGATTTTAAGTCATCGCAACTGATTATTTCCAGATAAAAAAGCTGAATTCTAGAGAAGTTAAATGGTTTGTCCAGAATTTCCACCGGGTTATCTGCAGAGAGCTGGGATCTCTGAACTGGCTGCTGACACTTGCTCAGATAAACCTGGATGGATTTGTTCTGTGACTTCCTTCTCACTGTTCCATGACGATGAGAGCTTCTTTGAGTGAAGGGAACCAGGAAGGCCTGGGTCCCACTGACTAGCCAAGGTGAGCAATGTGGAAGGTGGCAGTGGGTGGCATGGTCAGCGCCAGTCAGTGTCTGTCATTGTTCTTGTGAAGAAACTGAGGGCTTAAGAGGTGAGCTTAAGAGAGCTAGCCTGCAGACTTTTCCTCTGCATCCTGTTCTTTTATGGTGTGCGTTTAAAATTAACTGGATCACTTGCCAACAAATTTTGGGGGTCGTTTCTCCCTGAAGGCCGCCATCCCTTCCAGCCGGTCCTGGGTTGGGATGTTCTGCAATGATACAATGGCTATTAGTTTGGGAAGAATAGGATCAGAGGACAAAAAGACCATTGCATAAGTGGACCTAGACTGTGACATCTGGGTCCAAGTGCTTCCATTGTCTCTGGACTCTGGGTTGTGTAAAGTTGCGAGCCCCAGAGGCTGCTGTATCTGGAAGGCCAGCCTCTAGCAGCTGGCTGTCACTCCTGACATTTGGAGTGCCCGTGAGGGCGTCGCTAGGTTCTGTTCACCAAGTCAAGACTCTTTGCTTAGGATTTTTGTCTATTTGTTAGGATTGAGAGTAGCGTTTTTTGTTTGCTTTCTCACAAGTTATCAGAATAGTATGCCATCGGGTGTATAGCCCCTCTGTGTTCTTTCTAGCCATGCCTTAGCATACTAACTCCAGCTTACCCCAGTAGAGGCAGCTGGTACTGGGCAGCAAAAGTCATTTTTTTTCTGTTTGTGAAGCATCTTTTATTCCTGTGGCTCTTTAGGTACAGAGTCTTGAGTTGAAGATCTGTGATTCCCTGGGAGCCACTGGCATAGTTAGACTGCATGAGGCTCCCTGTGTTTGGGTTGCTCAGCCCCCACCAAGCATGCACAAACCAGCAGTCGTTACATACCTGGGCATAGCACATGTGTTCAATGGCCATCCCTGATGCAATGTCCACCTGCAAAAAAGTACTTGCTGAGTCAGTATGACTCTGTCTAACCCCCTCCACACAAAAGAGCCAGCCCATCCTACTGTCTCCACAGAAATAACTGTTGCCTGGACGTCACAATAGTGATGAAGGATGCCGAGAGAAGTAGGGAGGAGGCTGTGTGCTGTGGCTTCTGCGTGTTTCAGCCAGTGTCTCTTCTTCCTGCCTTTTGTCATGAGGCTCCAGTCTCTATGACCTGGCACATTCTCTAGCCTCTGCGGCCTCGTGCTCACTGTTGCTGATGCTGGCACAGTCACTAGCGAGCACAAAACTTACTTCCAAAACAAGTGCTTTGATGTACTGGGAAGTCTGAGACATGTTAGGGTAACCTAAGGCCCCAGATGCTGCAGTAAGTAGAAAGAATTGGTCTTTGGCTCGAGACCCCTCCCTTCCAGGTTGCCATGTTGCCGTTCCCAGTCGGTCTATCCTAAATTTACATGTCTGTTTCTGCTTATATTTCAACTTTTCTCTGGCTCCTTGCTTTTTTTTCAAGACAGGATTTTCTGCATGGCCTAGACTGGTCTTGAGTTCTGAGATCCTCTTGCTTATGTCTTCTGAATGCTAAGATTAAAGGCACACGGGCGCACACATACACAAACACACACACAATGTCTAACTCAGTACTGCTCAGTACAAATAGCTACTTGTCCCATGTGGCTACTTAACTAACTTGGTAAGTCTTTCAAATATCAGAAGTGAGCAGTAATTCTTTTCACAGTTGGGGCTTGAAGCCAGGACCTCATGCTAACCAGGCAAGCACTGGGCTAGTCCCTGACACTGGCTATCCTATAGTATCATTAATATCACGTAGGCAGTAGACATATTTTATTTCAGTTCTTAGGTCTGGTGCAGAGGAATGGTCAACAGGTCCTGAGAGCTGACTTATGTTCTTTATGGGCCACCAACCCAAGCTCAGGTACATGAACTGAGGACCACACAGACCTGCCTTCTTACTGCTTACTTTTATGTGGTCTTGCCCTTCTGAACCTGTTTCTTGAGAATGCAACCAAAAATATTAGCAGATGCTAGGTGGTAGTGGTGCACACCATTAATCCCAGCACTTGGGAGGCAGAGGCGGGTGAACCTCTGTGAGTTCAAGGCCAGCCTGGTCTACAGAGTGAGTTCCAGGACAGGATCCAAAGCTACACAGAGAAACCCTGTCTCAAAAAATAAAAAACAAAAAAAAAAACAAACAAAAAAAAAAAAAAAAAAAAAAAAACACAAAAAAAAAAAAAAAAAAAAAAAAAAAAAAAAAAAAAAAAAAACCCAAAAAACAGTACAGTTCCCACTGAAGTGAGCTACATGTATATGGGTCTGACTCCCTGAGTGTTAGGAGAGTCCATTTCTGAGGAGCTCTGACAGCTGTGTGGCAGGAACTACATCCTACTCAGTGAATGGCTGACTTAAATCCTGACCGGGAGAATCTTACCTCCATTCCTCGGTCAATGGCAACTTTGCCCAGTCGCACAGCAATGGGAGCCTAGGGGAGAGAACATCCAGAGACTTGGACTAAAGAGACAAATAGCTCAAGGGAAGAGCTTTGGACAGTTAAGTAGAGCCTGATTGTATGTCCAGCTTTCCCATTGATACACTCTTAGTGTATTTAGTGCATTCATTTCTAGAATGAAGGAAGCACATGTCCTGGCCCCTTTAGTCTTAACCTACTGGCATCATTAAGTCCAGCTTTCCAACATGTTCGACCCATTACAGTCCACAGACCTTCAGCTTCACCCATGCTAGCCAAGTGCTCTCCCACTGAGTGAGACCCGCAACGAGCCCCTCACCTCTGAGCAAACATTTAAGGTCTTGCTAAAGCTGGTCTTCCTTTGTGGTCCTTATCCTCAGGATAACAGGCACGTGCGACAAAGGTGGTCACGCTGCTTACAGACGCCACATCTTACAGATGGGATTGAGTACTGCAGCCACAAGTATCCAGCGAGTTCCCCAACTCCCAGTCACCTCCCCATTGTTGTTCCTTCCCTCCCAGCCCTTCCCCAGTAAGTGCTAGTGTTTGGCTTTTATTTTATCCCCTTCTTGCCTCCTCTATTTGGTTTGTTTTGTTTGCTATGATAACCGATCAGCAGCACTGATTTTTCTCATAAGAATAAAAACTTAATGTCCTCCATGATAGCACCTGGGAAAGTAAATTTGAGGCCAGACTGAACTACATGAGACCCTATTCTCCCCCCAAAGATAGTGTTCATGTTCATGTTCATAGAAGTGATGGGTAGAATAGAATAAAAAAAATTAGCACACGTCGGGCGGTGCATGCCTTTACTCCCAGCACTTGGGAGGCAGAGGCAGGCCAGACTGGTACATAGAGTGAGTTCCAAGATAGGTAGGGCTACACAGGGAAACACTGTCTCAAAAATAGAAACAATTGTTAAAACATACATACACCACATAAACATAAGTACATTTCTAGCTATGTGAATGTATTAAAATTAGAAATACAGTGGATACAGTTTCAGATGTTACTTGGGAATAGGAATAGTGGGTCACTGTGGCCTTGCAGCCAACTTCTTTAGTTAAAGGATAATATATTCTAGTGGGTCTCTGTAAGCTCCAGAACCGCTTCACTCTCTGTTCAATGGTTTGCCCTAATTGCCTACTACACAAACCCTACTCTGAAAGTTCTAGCTGTGGGACACGTAAGTGGCCAGTGTGGTTAGGCTGGTGTTTGGTACACAAAGTTACTTTGATTTTATTTAGAAGCAAGGTCTTGTTTTGTAGTTCTGGCTAGCCTGGAACTTGCTATGTGGACGATGCTATGTAAACCTCTACTGTGTTTAAAGGTATGTGCTACCTCTCATTCCTGGCTTTTTAATTTTTGTCAGTACTAAGGATTGGTCCTAGCTAGAGCCTTGTGTGTGTTAGGCAAGCATTCTACCACTGAGTCAAATCCCCAACCCTCCCTCCAGCTACTCTTGAAGCACTGAAATGCCTGTAACTCTAGGATGTAACTTCCATACTTAACTATTTGGAAATCTAAATCACCCTGAGCTTCTGTTCCGTTTATTCCAAATGGCAAATATCCAGAGTACATGTCCAGCTAGCTTGCTCGCCTGGCTCACTCGGTCATTTTTTTTTTTTTTTTTTTTAAGATTTATTATGTATACAGTATTCTCAGTATTCTGTCTACAGGCCAGAAGAGGGCACCAGATCTCATTACAGATGGTTGTAAGCCACCAAGTGGTTGCTGGGAATTGAACTCAGGACCTTTGGAAGAGCAGGCAGTGCTCTTAACCACTGAGCCATCTCTCCAGCCCCCTTACTCAGTCATTCTGAGTTCTGTATGAGCTCAGAGGCTTTGTCAGAAGTTTGTCAGCGCAGGGCATCAGACTCCTTGCTGAAGTATACGCAGGAAATTGGTCCGAAACAAATTAATTGTCCTTGACAGAACATCCCATTGTGTGGGATTATTTCAATTTAAAGACTGCAGAAGTTCCCCTCCCCTCTAAAAAGTTTAGGGGGCTTAAGATAGGTTCTCAATAGCCCAAGCTAGTCTTGACCTCAAAGAAATCCTCCTACCTCAACCTACTGAATGCTAGCATTATACAACTGGCTTCAAATGGAGTTTTCAAGACAGGGTTTCTCTGTGTCGCCTTGGCTGTCCTGGAACTTGCTCTGTAGACCAGGGTGGCCTCAAACTCACAGATCTTCCTACCTCTGCCTCCCAAATGCTGGGATTAAAGGCGTGTGCCACCACTGCCAGCTTCAAATGTAATCGTAATGTTAATTACGTAATGTTAATTAAAAGGCTAATATTTGAAATATTATATTTTGGCTGTTTTGTAACATTGAAATTAATATATTTTCCTTCAAAATTAAAATTTTTGGATTCTACTTCTGAGTGTCTCTTGTGTTTGTACACATGTCCACCTGTGTTGGTGTGTGTGGACCAGCTGACATTTCACATTTCATCCTGGCATTCTGCTCCACATTTTTAAGACATGGTCTCTCTTTGGTTTCCCAGTTAGTTTAAGTTGTCTGGCCTCCAAATAAAGCCCTGACAGGTTTTTACTTTCATTCTGGGGACTGAACTCAGATTCCCGTGCTTGGGAGGCAAGCACTTGACTAGCTGACCTCCCAGAAACATGTTTCACAATCCTACAGTTTACTGTAACCTGTGTTTCGATGCTACAGTCACTCGGTGACCTGGATGAGTTCAGTTGCCTTATACTTTTATGAACACTGATCTTACCCTCACTTCCAGCTCCCTTTGCGAAAAGCACAAACCTCCAGGCCTTGGACACCCAAGTCAGCTAGATCCTGGGTCTAAACCTGCCCAGCAAGGAGTTTAATAAATCTTGTGGGATTACCCCAGGACCGACCCCAGGGCTCTTGGTTCTAGCGCAGGCTAGTCTTTAACTCACTAGTTAAGGTTTATTTAGCATGTATGCAGTCCCCTCTACAAAGTAAGGATTTCTAAAGATGAGTTCATGTAGGTCCTGATTATTTTGAGAACCAATCTGCTGTGCAGTGTGGTAGGAAAGGTGGCACGTCTCGTGTTCTGGTTCTTGGGGACACTTAAGGGGAGTGCTATGTAGTATCACAGGTGCCTCCTGGCATTTGAAAGGGATCTACTGTGGATTAGGGATCATGACACCGTGCTGCATACAAGTAATGGAGGTTGCTACCATCACAGAAAGTTACTAGATCCTGCAGCTTCGATGGCTGACAGCCCACTAGATTCCAGTCCTTCTAAATTTACTTTGTATTTGAGCTTAGAATTAAAGTTGGCTTCAGCTACTCTGTAACAGCATAGGTGCCAAAACTTCAGGGGTCACTTTGTCTTTAGGTGTGGATCTAGTGCAGCTCCAGGACACATCTGGTCCCCTGGGCCGCCCATCATCCCTCCCTGCTGTGCCCCGGCGGTCACCATACCTGGGGCAGGATCTCCTGAGCCAGGGCCAGTGCCCGGTGGTAGGCAGCATTACCCTCCTCATTCTGAGCCACAGCGTGATTTACCAGGCCCAGCTGACGGGCCTGTACCCCATCCAGTCTCCGGCCTGTGAAGATGAGCTCCTTTGCTAGGGCCACGCCCAGGCAGCGGGGCAGTCTCTGAGTCCCTCCTGCCAGTGGAGGGGAGGGCAGTGAGTCAGGCTGAGAAGGGTAAATGGAGAGAAACTCATCTTGGGAACAGTCAGGACGGAAGGAAGAAATGATCTGGGGGCAAAGAAGTTGGAAAGATGAGAGTCAGGTGAGGTTACCTGCTCCTGGGAGAAGTCCTCGGGTGGTCTCAATTAGCCCCATGACAGCTGAGGAAGCTGTTTAAACAAGAATGAAGTTGCCTCTTGCACACCCTCTATTACCAGTCCCTGGGCAGACCATAGCTCTGCCTCCAGCTACTTCCTCAAGGTCTGGCCATACCAAGACCTCCAGTCTGCCCAGGCCCCTGCCCACCACTCCAGCTACTGTGGTAAATCTTCGGGTCTTCCCTTTTTGAGTGTCCATCGTGGGGAAAGATGGCTACCCTTCTGCCCATGTCACACAGACTAGGGAATGAATGAAGTGCCAGCAGCAAGGAAGGGGTCCCCAGCAGATGCCTGACATTGATTTGTAGGTTACTGGATTTTCTAACCTGAACTGTTCATTTCACCTGTTAACAACTGTGGTTCTCCCTCCTTAGTGTTTTTCCTTGATAGTCCTCTGCTGAGTTCCCTAAATACAGGCCACCTGACCTGTGCAGTAGAGGCAGTAAGGTAGGGCTGTGCCATTGCTCAAGAGGGGTTCTCCACTCTGAGTTACCTGCCTGGACCTCCTGCAGAATTCTGTTGGCCTGGCTCTAAGGTTGAACCCTCTCCAGCTACTTTTAGTGTGTGTGGTGCTGGGGATGGAACCAAGCCTCAGGCATGCTAGGCAACCCCTCTACCACTGAGTCAGACCAAAGCCCGGCTCAAGTCTGTCTTCTGCACACACGGTGTAGACAGAAACCCGCCTTCATGCCTGGATACATAGTTTAATATTCCTGGCTTTGAAAGGGAAGGCATTAGGGGGCCGGCACCTTGGTGGCACTCCAACTATCTACCTCTAAGAAGGGCTCTCCCAGCTAAGTCTGACCTTGAAAAGAGACCAGTGATCTTGGTTCTCCTCCACTACTTGGGGCTCTACTGTAGAACAAGTAACCACACACCTGGCTGACGCGGTGCACCTGATCACACTGCCCAGTCACCTTTGCAGTGAGCTGGGACAGTGACAAACAGCCCTCACGGCTCACCTTTGTTCAGTTCAAGTAGTCTATCTAACTTGGCCAGATCTACACGGTCAAGTTCCCTAACTTTGTCCTCTTTGGCTTCGCCTCTCTTGGCTGCGAAGTCAGCTGCGGCTCAGAGAATTCTGCAACCTTTCTCAGATGAGGAAAGCAGCTCTCGCGGGCATGGTCTATAGCAGCTGTGGGTGGTGAAGCCGTTTACCTGCTTCCCGTCTTCCCGTCTCCTACGCTGCCTCGGAGCTTCAATTGTTTGAAAGGCCAAGTGGTGGCTGACTTAACAGAAATCTGACTTTCCCAGCTTGGCTCAGTTGCCACCCCGCCACCCTCCACCCCCCCAACTCTACCCTGCCAAGTACCTGCTATTCGGAGGTCACAGGCCAGGGCCAGTTCCAGGCCCCCGCCCAAGGCAAAGCCGTCCATGGCTGCAATAGTGGGTGCAGGGAAGGCAGCTGTGGAGACAAAGGTTGGCTTAACCTACAAAACCTAGCAGGTCCAGTGCGGAGGGCCTCGGACAGAGGGTCTTGCAGATCCCAGGCTGAGGAACCCCACCTGATACCTCAGTCAGGTTATCTGAGAAACTTGTTTTTCCCAATAGGGTAAGTTCTGGGCCCCATTAGGGATTGGGAACAAGGGAATGGGCTGATGCTGCAAGCCCACCCTCTTGCTAGGACCCGTCTCCTATGTACCAAGCCCTGTGCATGGTCCTGGCATGGAACCCAACCAGGTGTACCCCCGTCCCCACAGGGGGATCAGCCTGAGAAGGAAGGAAAGCAAACTCATAACCAGGCAACGACAATCTGAGGCCTTCTGTGTTCTGAGAACGGGGAGCTTAGAGTTGGTGAGGAGGACTTCCCGTGTGAGGACGCGCTGGAGGCCTTGGAGGGTGGCTGAAAAGTCAGGTAGCTGGGAAGGGTGTGCCAGGGACTAGGCACGGTCATTGTCAAAGCCCAAAAGTGTGTTCAGTGAATTTGATGACTCCGGAGTTACTAGGAGAACTGGGAGGTCCACGGGACTGGGTCTATGGCTAAAGAACTAGGGCTGCTAGAAATAACTTGTAGCCAGAGCGTCTAAAATAAAAATAATAGTTTTTAAAAGGAAGAAGGGAAGAAATGTCGCTCCCTATCCCCTATCTGCTCTTCGTAATCCGTTGTGTCCTCATTGAGCTCAAAGCAGAAAGAATACCCTCTTTAGAGAAGGGATGGCGTCAGGCAGAGGAGGTGCCGGCAGGGCCCCCAGCCCTCCACTCCACTCTCAGACTCACCAATCTCACTCATCAGGCCTCGGAGCCGCTGGACAAAGAACCCCACCTCCTCAGCAGTCATCCGCTCCCGCTCCTTCAGGTCTGCACCTGCGGAGGGCAAGCCCTTGGTGACTACTAGGAAATGGTCTGTTACAGCATCCCAGGCAGTGGAAGGAGCCAGCACGGGAGACCAGAGAGAAAGCGGAGGAACCAGGAAACACAGTCCTAGGAGCCAGTAAAGAGAGGGGCAACCACAGCATCAAAACGAAGTGGACCTCTTCAAAGTGAATGCCCTTTGTACATCAAAGAACACTGTTAAGGGACTGGAGAGGTGGTTCAGTGGTTAAGACTGCTCTTCCAGAGGACCCGATTCAATTTACAGCGCCCACATGGTGGCTCATAGCCATCTGTAACTCCAATTCCAAAGGATTTGGCACCCTCTACTGGAATCTTTGGGCACTGCATGCATACACACGCCAAAACACTCATCCACACATACATAACTATTTCTTTTCTCTTCTTTTCTTTTTAAATAATTATTTATTATGTATACAATATTCTGTGTGTATGCCTGAAGGCCAGAAGAGGGCGCCAGACCTCTTTACAGATGGTTGTGAGCCACCATGTGGTTGCTGGGAATTGAACTCAGGACCTTTGGAAGAGCAGGCAATGCTCTTAACCGCTGAGCCACCTTTCCAGCCCTTCTTTTCTTGTATTTTATGTATGAGTGTTCTGCAGGCCAGAAGAGAGTGCCAGATCTCATTACAGATGGCTGTGAGCCACCATGTGGATACTGGGAATTGAACTCAGGACTTCTGGAAGAGCAGCCAGTGTTCTTAACTGCTAAGCCATCTCTCCAGCCCCCTAAAAATAATTTTTAAAAAATTTTAAAAAATGAAGAGAAAATTTACAGGTTTCAAAAGAAAACCAAACAATTTCCCCTTCTCTCTCTCTTTCCTAGACAGGGTTCACTATGTAGCTCTGGCTGTTCTGGAACTATGTAGACGAAGGCGGTCTCAAATTCACATAGATCCGCATGCCTCTGCAGAGTGCTGAGATTAAAGGCGTGCGCCACTACGCCCGGCCTTTAAAGATTTTATTTTTGTTTTAAATTATGTGGGCGTTACTGTGTGCACACCTGTGCAGAGGCCAGAAGAAAGCAAGCCATCTACCTGAGCTGGAGTCACGGAGCTGGAGTTGCGACAGTTGTGAGCCATCTGATCTGGGTGCTGGGACCCAGACTCCGGTCCTCTGTGCTGGCAGGTGTGGTGATTTGGATAAGAACAGCCTCTAGAGGCTCATAGATTTGAATGCTTCATCACTAGGGAGTAGCACTCTTTGAGAAGGGTTAGGAGGTGGGACCTTGTTGGAGGTGTGTTACTGCCCAGTCTCCTCTGCTCCCCCCCCACATCCCTCTCTCCCTCCTTCCCTTTTTCTTTCCCATTCCCCCTCCCACCTTTGCCTTCAGATCAGAATGTAGCTCTCAACATCTTCTCCACCACAACGCCTGCCTACGACAGCAGTATATGCTCTTAATTGCTGAACCAGCTCTCCAACTTCCAGAGAGATGACTTTCAAAAAAAAAAAAAAAAATAATCACAAGCTGTGGGTGGTGGCACACACCTGGGATTCCAGCACTCAGAGGTGAAGGTGTGAGAGTCAGAAGTCCCAAATCATCCTCAGCTACAAAGTGAGTTCAAGGCCAACCTGGGCTATAGAAAAATGTTTCTTAAAGGAAAAAAAGAAAAGGAAACAAACGAAAAAACCAGTAAAACTAAAAGTTAAATGATCATTTTTGTCTTCTTGTCAGTTTCAAAAGTGCTGGGGATATGGCATGTGTCATCACACTTAGCGAATCAATTCTTCAAAGGTTAGGTTGTAGGGCCCATGGGGCCTAAGAGCTGTGGTTTTTGTTTTTTCCCTCTTGTAGGTTTGGGGTGCATGTTTCTCAAGTTCAGGGTGCCCTTGTGAGCCAGGGGATGCAGGTTGGAGGCAGTGCTCTAGGGACAAGGACTGGAATTTACCTTGTGAGCATGCTGGGACTCAGTGTCTCCATTTCTTCCATAAAGGCTCAGAAGGAAGCAAGGTAGAACAGAAAGAACCAAGATACAAGCCAGAGAGACCAAGTTCAAACTGAATCCTATACTAGCCGTTTAAGCCAAACTGGGTGAGGAACTTTGCCTGCCTGCGTCTTTCCTATCTCCAAAATGGGAATGTGTCCTATTCTGGAGCCTGAAGGCACAGCAATCCCTGGGGAGGAGAGGGTGGGAGGGAACCCACCTGCACAGAATACACCCTTCACTCCACTTCGGAAGATCAGGACACGGACTTGCTGGTTCTCCCGCAGCTGGGCCAGAGCCTCCAGCAGCTGGAGAGGACAGAGACCATATAGTCAGACATCTCCTAGTCTATCCCTGGCCACGCCTTGGAGAACCCTTTCTCACCTCACTGACGAAGACGTTCCCCAGGGCATTTCGGGCATGAGGTCTGTTCATCAGAATTTCAGTGATTCCTGCAAGGGACAGGCAGCCTTGAGTGAGCCGGGTGGCCCTGCTTAGTCAGGGACCTCTGGAGGCAGGAGGCCCAGGTTCAAGGTAGGCTCTTCCCTTGAGGAGCCCTGTGAACTGCAGCAAGCTGCACACTCGATTTGGGCCTCAGTTTTTCCAAGCATCAAACAAAATAACTTTGCTTTCTCGATCCCAGAGGGAGTATAGGGGCTTGTGAACTGTGAATTGAACCAACAAGAGCATGGACCCACAAGCTCTCATATATGAGCCTTCAGTTCCATAGCTCCCTCCACATTATCCTCCCCCACCCCAACCATACAGTTCTCTCTAAGGAGTAATATTCAGGATACAAATATGTTTGTATCCATCAGCCAGGATAAAGACATAGAACTGGACCAACTACCTCAGGACTCACCACGCGCCCTGGCCAGTCAGTCCCAGTTCCTCTCTCCTCAGGCAGTAGAAATCACCTCCATGAATTTCTTTCCTTTGCCAGAAAATCATTACTCTTAATTGTTGAGATGGGGTCTAATAGAACCCAGACTGGCCTCCAACTTGCTATGTAGCCAAGGGGGAGGATGTCTGCTCCTCCCGCCTCGACCTCCAGAGCACTGGGATTAGAGGCCAGTGCCGCCACACCCAGTTTATCCGGTGCTGGCGATCAAAGCCAGGACTTCAGGTATGCTAGGTGAGTATGCTACCAGCTAGGCTACATCCTCAGCCCCAGATATGCATCTATTTATTGGAAACAAGGTCTCCAAGGTATCCCTGACAACTGGAATTCACCATGTAAAGGCCAGGCCAGCCTCACAGAGATCCACCTGCCTCTCTCTCTCTCTCTCTCTCTCTCTCTCTCTCTCTCTCTCTCTCTCAAAGTGCTCAGATTAAAGGCAAGTGCCACCCTACCCAGACAATGTCTAATGCTGCCCAGAGTAGCCTTAACTCCTGAGTCTCCTGTTTCTACCTCCCAAGTATTGGGCTTACAAGAGTACACCTCTATGCCCAGCAAGAGACCCAGCCTTCACACGGCAGGTGGGTCTATATCTGAAGTCAGTGCGACAGTTCTTTTTCATGAGACGGATCAGGGAAACAAAACTCTTTCTGAAGGGATTTGGCTAAGGGGTTGAGCATTGGTTAATATTGTTAAAAATACTAATTGCAGGGCTGGGGAGATGACTCAGTGGTAAGAACCCAGGCTGCTTTTCCAAAGGACTCTCATCCCGTGGCTCACAATGATCTGCAACTCCAAGTCCAGGAGATCCAACATCCTCTTCTAGTGTCCAAGGGAACCAGGCGCACATGTGTGCACACATACATAAGCAAGCAAAATACTCATATAT
>NW_026067908.1:4458426-4466362 GCF_014885135.2 Alexandromys fortis
TATATATGATAAAAAATAAATAAGAAGAAACAATAAGCCACGCAGTGGTGGCCCATGCCTTTAATCCCAGCACCCAGGAGGCAGGGGCAGTTAATCTCTGAGTCTGAGGCCAGCCTGATCTACAGAGTGAGTTCTAGGACGGCCAATGCTGCAGAGAAACCTGGTCTTGGAAAAACAAACAGTTTAACAAACAAAAAATGAAATAAAATGTTTATTTCCAGGGTCATAGAGATGGCTCGGTGGGTGGAGGTGTGTGCTGCTGACAAGCCCGAGAATTTGAGTTCATCCCTGCAACCCACGTGATGGAGAATCAAAACACTGTGTGGCATGTGGCCCCTCCTCCCACCCAGCTTGGTTTCAGGGCAGTCCAGTTGTTCTGAGCACTCCGCCTGGATCACTGTGAAGAAACGGCACTCCACTGTGAGCTGCCGCCACCACAGCTGCTGCTGAAGCCACCAGTTTCTACTTTGGGTCTTCTCTAATCAGAACTGTCCCGGGCTGCGCCTGCTGGAAACTTCGGTTTATTTCCCAGTGGCCGGCTTGCTGTTGTTCAGGGAACCTCCCTTGACTGCCCCTAGTGGCCAGCAGGTGCAAGGCCTTATTAGAAAATTGCAGGTTTACCACTGGGAAGTGCGAAAGACTTTACACGAGTGTTGCTAATTACGATGAAATTCTCTTAAAAATTACATTTGTAGCCGGGCGGTGGTGGCGCACTCCTTTAATCCCAGAACTCGAGAGGCAGAGGAGTAATCCCAGAACTCGAGAGGCAGAGGCAGGCGGATCTCAGGGTTCCAGGATAGCCAGGGCTACACAGAGAGACCCTGTCTCAAAAACAAAAATCAAAACCAACAAAATCACATGTATTTATTTACTTAACTATTGTGTGTATGTCTGTATATGTGGGGGCATGCACATCCCGTGTTAATTACGTGGAGATCAGAAGACAGCTTGAGTGAGCTAGGTCTTCTGCAGCGTAGATCCCTGGATTCAGAATGGATCTCGTCAGGTTTGGTGGCAAGGGCTTTTCCCCTAAGCCATCTCAGCAGTCGATGTGGAATTATTATTATTATACACAGGGACTCATTATGTAGCCGTGACTGGCCTAGAACCTGCTGTGTAGACCAGACTGGCCTGGAAAGTCAGAGATCCACCTGCCTCTGCCTCCCAAGTGCTGGGATTAAAGGTGTGGGCCATCGTTCCTGGCCCCATGATGCAATTCATTCTCTCTTGACCAGAGGGTTTAGCCATACTCCAGGATGGTGGAAATCCTTTCTCTTCCCATGGCCCCATAACTTTGCCTCTCTTTCTGTTCCGCCTCAGTGGGACAATCGTGGCGGTTCATGTATGCCAAAAGTGACGGATGCACAGAGGGACTGGTCTACACCAGCAGAAAGGTGGTGGTGGTTTAGATTTATTCAGGAAAGCAGCTCTTCAGAACTTGGTGCAGGCCTTGAAGAGGAAGAGGCACTGTAAAAAGTCCAGTGCTACGCCATCTGTATAAGTTAAAACTGATATGGGGAGGGGCAGCAAGATGGCTAAGTGGGGGCTGGAAAGATGACTCAGCAGATAAGACCACAGGTTCAAGACCCAGAACCCAAGTGGTTCTAAGCAATCGTCTAGTTCCAGGGGATATGACACCCTCTTCTGTCCTCCACGGGCACCAGGCACTCAGGAGATACACAGACATAAATGCCCACAAAGGACATAAAAAATATTGTTTGTTGGGCGGCAGAGGCAGGTGGATCTCTGTGAGTTCGAGGCCAGCCTGGTCTACTAGAGCTAGTTCTAGGACAGGCTCCGAAGCTACAGAGAATCCTTATCTCAAAAAACCAAAGGAAAAAAAAATTATTGTTTAAAAAGTGTGCTCTAGCCGGGCAGTGGTGGCACACACCTTTTTTGATCCCAGCACTCAGGAGGCAGAGGCAGGCAGATCTCTGTGAGCTCGAGACCAGCCTGGTGTACAAGAGTGTGTTCTAGGACAGGCTCCAGAAAAGCTACACAGAGAATTCCTGTCTCGGGGAAAAAATAGGTGTGCCCATATCCCCACTTGTTCAATGATAAAATAAGTACATAAGTCTGACAGAAACAATAAAACAATACATCAAATATGGGAAAGGAGATGGGATGGAGGTCACACTGATGGGAGAGGGGTCCGCACCCAACTAACGCCCCTGAGGTCCAAACAAACATCTATACTTCACAGCATACTGTATAATAAAAGACTTTACTGACGGTGTTGTGAATTTGAACTTGTGTGTAGGCAGACCCACACCCGTGCCTCCCTCCCTCCTTGTCCCCGCAGGTCCCTCCGGATTGGATCCGCCGTCTCCGCCCCCAGTTTCATCGCCAAGGCCCTGGGAGGGAAAAGTCCTGGCCAGCACTCTTGGTCCTGATCCCCTGGAGCACAACTCCGCTCCGAACTCTCCTGTCCGCTTCACACCTCCCCCTAGTCCTCCAGAGAGTCTGGGGAGACGGATACAAAGTTCACCCCGGACAAAGTCCGGGAGCTCCTTCTCGACCCCGGTGCGGCCTGAAATCCAATCCTCCTATCCTCCCGCCTTAGTCTCCCTGCCCATAACTTTACCTTGGTGCGGACCTGTTAGCGCCTGCACTTGGATCTCGGGTGTCCTGGTCGTTGCGCTGGAGGCGCAGTCGCGGGCCCCCGGGGACCTCCAGGGGCGCCAGAGGCGCAGCGCGCGGGGCAGGGCGCGCAGCATCGGGGAGCAGGCTGGCTCCGTAGCGCGGAGACCGGGGTCCTCCGCCGCTGAGCAGGAGAGTCGAAGTTCCGGGGCGGGCGAGGCCTTGCTAAGGGCTCCACCTATGGGCGGAGAGAAGGGTGCGGTGGCCCGCGACCCGGAGACCCCTAGGCGGTGTGAGAAAGCTCAGCTTTCTGGGTTGGGGCGCGGACTGCGCTGGCAGGAAGGTGGTGTCCAAACCCGAATGTGTTGCGTGTGCCTTCTTCACGTGTACCCTAAGTTCACTAGTCCCTGGGGAGTGGTCTGCACCCAGTGACAAGGTCTCATCTCCCAGAGGCAGTAAGGTCAGCTGTGAACTGCCAGTCCACCTCAACTCCATTCATTATTCACCTAACCTTCCTACATAGAGGTCTGCAGGGACCTGGGTGGGTCACCCAGGGTGCATCAATCAAGTGTCTGAGGTGAACACCCCCACAGTAAAGCTATGGGCTCTCTGTTAAGCCATCTAAGAGTAAAACTCATGCCGCTGATGTTTGTGTGTGAGTGCGCATAGTGGAGCATCTCCGTTAAACAAGACCACAAAAAGCCTGTTGTCCGCAAATGGGCGGTGATCTCAAGGCCAGCTTGTGGCAAACAACACAAAACAACAAATAACACAGCAAACTACACAATCTGTATTCAAAATGCTAAAAGGAAAAAAAAACCCTGTTTATCAAGAATCCTTGCCCAACAAACTGTCTTTTAAAAGTGAAGGAGAATCTGGATTCGATGGCTTAAATTCCAGCACTCCAGAGACAGAGGAAGGTAGATTTTTGTGAGGTCAAGGCCAGCCTGGTTTGCATATTGTAAGGTCAACTAGGCCTCCTCCACTGACACTATCAAAAAAAATAAAAATAAAAATCAACCAGTTACCAAAAGAGAACAGGAATGTCTATTAGAATATCAGCCAAAATTACTTTTTTTTTTTAATGTGTTCGAGTGTTTTGCCTGCCAACTCTGTGTGCCTGTTTCCTCTGGAGGCCAGAAGAGAGTCCCTATCACCTTCCCTGAACTGGAAAGACGGGCAGATTCTGTGTATTTAAAGGAAGCCACGGTTACACAATGACACCCTGTCTCAAGATTAATAAGATAAAACCAAACAAAAGCCTTTATCTTAAGAAATTATTTTATATTTTGTGTGTGTATGAATGTTTTGCCCACATGAATGTATGCTTGTGCTATCCTGGTGCCTCCAGAGGCATAAGAAGCGTCAGGTTCTCCTGAAACTGGAATTACGGACAGTGTGAGCCACCGTGTCGGTGCTGGAAATCAAATTCTGGCCCTTTGCAAGAGTAACAAGTGTGCTTAACCTTCAACTGTTACGGTGTTTGAGTCCACTACCAAAGACCAAGGACTTAGACCCGATTCTAATTTAGATTGGATGAATTTACTCCTCCCAGTAGTGGAGGTCCCGAAGTCTTAAGGGAGGACATCAGAAAGGTGTGGCCTACAAGCGTCCCTGGAGTCCACAGCTGGGCAGGAACACAGTTTTCTTCCCTCAGTTGTCTTTTCCTCTCCACTATATAGTAATAAAAAGACCGTTTCCTCCTCTTTCCCATGGGGACAAGCAGGTTTACAGAAGCAGAGGCGGCTGTTAAGGCCTCACAGCCCATCATCCTATTATTATTATTTTGTTCTGTTTTTTCGAGACAGGGTTTCTCTATGTAGCTCTGGCTGTCCTGAAACTCACTCTGTAGACCAGGCTGACCTCTAACTCACAGAGATCCACCTGCCTCTGCTTCCAGAGGGCTGAGATTAAAGGTGTGCCCCGCCATCCATCGCCCCCGCCCAGCTCCATTATCCTTTATTCTTATCTCACCTGCAGGCCTCTAGGACCTCCCAGGAATTCCGGAGAAAGTCAAAGGCCCTTAAGGGACGTCTGGCTCCATATTAAGTTTCTTAGTTACCTTGGGAAACCTGTGTAAATTTTCCCTCAGGTCTGAGCACTCTAAGGCCTGGGATAGTTTTCTGGGCAGGAGAAAACACAGAGCCATCAGGTTAGGGCTGGCCGTCACATCCTTACGAAACCATCTTGCCAACCCTCCCTTTTTTTTTGAGAGTGCGAGAATGATAAAGGACGGAGAAAGAAGATGGATCGCTGTGACATTGCTAGGGAGAATAGAGAGTCTGATAGCCCCCAGGTCTGTCTTTGGGGTGCCGACAGGAGCAGTACATTTGAGTAGAAAAATAAAATAAAACAAGGGACAAACATTGTATACAACTGATGTCTTGGTCAAGTGTTGTCTGGTTGACCACTATCTCTGTTATGGTTCTTCGGGATGTTCCAAAGAATCCCTGTTGCTCGAGGGGAGGACTGACTGCCAGGAAGCACTGGGCATGCTTCAACACCCAGCCTTGCCCTCATCTGAGAGTGGTCCTGGCTGGCTCTGCAGTTCTTGGAATCCAAGGTGGCTACAGAGTTAAGACCAGGATTAATTTTTGTGCCTTGACATGCTTCTGTGAGGAGGATAACAGGCAGCCCAAAAGGAAAGAAAGGGACCTGGAGAGATGGCTTGGTGCTTAAAAGCACAGATTGTTCTGAAGGATACCAGAGTACGATCCCCAGCACCTACCCGGGGAAGCTCACAACTTTCATAATTCCAGCTCCAAGGGGATCCAAAGCGTCTGGCCTCTGTGGGGACTTGCAATCATGTGCACATACAACCCACCCCCCCAAAAAAAACCCATAGTACACTGATGTGGGATTCCCCTCTGTATGCTGTGAATACCACTGGTTAATAAAGAAACTGTCTTGGGCCTGCGAAGGAAATAGAAGTAGGTGGGGAAAACTAAACTGAATGCTGGGATAAAGAAGGGCGGAGTCAGAGAGAAGCCATGTAGCCCTGCTGGAGACAGACGCCAGAACTTTACCCGGTAAGCCACAGCCTTGGGCAATACACAGATTAATGGAGATGGGTTAAATTAATATGTAAGAGCTAGCAAATAAGAAGCTAGAACTAATGGGACAAGCAGTGTGATTATTTCAGGTTTGAGCTTCCTGGAAGCCAGGAAACAAACAAGCAGCCCTCCTCCCAACAGTACACATAACTAAAAGTAATTTTTAAAATGTTTCAGAAAAAGAAAAAGGTACTCTGAAGACAGTAACACATACCAAAGCAAATGGAGCACATGTTCCCTAAGGTAGACTAGAAGAAAGGAAGGTGTACCCAATTTTGGCTGTATGTGCATTTGTCAGGGGATTCCCACATCCAGGATCTTGATGGTTTGTCCTGCTTATACTTGTGTTGGATATGTACAAATCATCTGCATAGCAGAAGTCAAGCAGTCTCTATCGTCCCTTTGTCCGAATCCATATGCTCCCCTGACACTGTAGCCCATTCTTTCTGCAGATCCCACTCTTGCATTGAAATCACCCATAGCAATTAGTGTGTCATTCTTATGAGCCCTGCTGACCTCATTCTGTAGATCTGTGTAGAAACTGTTGGTGACATCCTCCTCTGCTTCCGCTGTTGGCACGCATACCTGTGTGACAGTTACTGGATGTGTTATTGTCCGAAATCTGGCTGATAAAATTTGGTCATTTACAGGTCGGTACCCAAGCAGGCATTTTTGGGCCCAATGGGCTAGCACTAAAGCTCCACCTGCCGTGTGCGTTCCCTCTCCACCTGAGTTTATACTCCTTACTCCAAGTTTCTGTGTTCCTGTCCAATGCACTTCTGCTAACCCAATGACATCCCACCTGAAGAGACTGAGCTCATGCACGAGCAAGCCGGTTCCCCTGACTGTGGGTAGCGTTCTCACATTCCAGGTCCCTATGGTGGTGATTCTTTTCGGCGTGAGTTTTCTGGTCAGCAGGACACTCTTTTCTAGCAATCATTTCCTAGTGCTGACTTAGGGTCAGATCACCGACTTGTTATGACCAACATTCCACTGAAACTTAGGAGAGGCGTGCCAGCCAAGACAACCGGAAAGATCGTTCGTAAACAACTGGTGATCCCAGCTGTATGGGAGGGTACAGAAGAACCGTTGGAAATAAGGCGAGGGAAATGGTTAAACAGCCCTTTACAGATAGAGAAAGCGAAGGGGAGAAAACCAGAGGAGCTATACAGAGGCTTCAAAGGAGAAGCTTGGTTACGCTACAAGGGCAACACCAGTAGAATGGCTTACTGCAGAGACGGTCAGTCTGACAAAGGAAAGAAGGAAGCTAAAGAGCAAAGAAGAGAGAGTCTGCAGGCAGCAAAACACCACAACTATTAGTACAGGGAGGTCAAAAGAAGGACGCAGAAAGATAGAGAGCCATATCATATATACGAAGTACATGCAAAGAGGTTGAAGAGGCCAGACTCCATATAATAAAACACATCTTGTCTACGAAGTCAGATAACTGCCAGATATGCTCCTCAGACTCGGGTGATTAAAGATGGGCAGGTGATTTATTAACAGAACCATGGGAAGTAGAGCAAAGATGGAGACAGTACTTTGACACCCTATACAATGAACTTAATGCTGCCAACATAGAGTACAAAGAGAAACACTTCAGCAGCCACTCAACCACCAGAGAGATGAGGAAATATTAAAATTGACAGGAGTGAGATAGAGGAAGCTATCAAGACAGTGAAATGCAGGAAGGCCCCAGGAGTGGATGACATCACAGTGGAGGAGCTGGAGGTGGCGACAATAGGCTCAGGGGCCGAGGCGCTCGTCAGAATTTTCAGAGAGATATGGGAACATAAAACGATTCGCACAGAATGGAAGCATTCAGTCATAATTCCCATACACAAGAAGAAGGACAAGCTGGACTGCTCAGATTACAGGGGCGTTAGTCTGTTGTGCCATAGCAGCAAGGTCTCCTCCATTAGGACCGAACAGAGGAAATGATAGCAGAGGCCCAGTGCAGATTCAGAGCTAACAGGAGCACAACTGATCAGATCTTTGCTTTGAAGCACTGGCAGAAAAAAAATATGAAGAATTTGCAAAAGATTTATATGTCTGTTACATTTACTTCCAAAAGGCATTTGATAGCATTTGGAAGAAAGGACTTTGGGAAACAATGAGGTTCTATAGGTACCCAGGGGAAACCATAAGAATACTAGAAAATGCCTATGAAGATTCCTTTGCATCAGTCAAAGTCTGTGGAGAACTAAGTGATCAGTTTAAGATAATTACAGGAGTGTTGCAGGGATGCGTTCTCTCCCCACTGCTCTTTAATATATTCCTTTTTTTTTTTTTTTTTTTTTTTT
>NW_026067908.1:4467063-4471954 GCF_014885135.2 Alexandromys fortis
GGTCTGGTCAGTAAGAGACATGACAACAACAACAACAAAACTACAAGATTATGAGACACTTGCCTTGAGCTGTCTTCTTTACAACACTGAAACTGGGACAATGAAACGCTCCTCAGAACCGCGGCCGAATGTGTTTGAGATGGAGTGTCTCAGGAGGATTCTAGGTGCCACACAGGCTGTGCAACAATGACATTAAGAAACATCTCCACCTACAGGAGGAAGTAAACTACAGGATACGGCAACAGCTCTTATCATGTCATGACAATGATTGATGGCAGATACCCAAAGATAGCCCTGCTTGGAGGAGAGCACAGGACGAGGTGAAGAAGACCCAGAAAACGCTGGAGAGACAGCATGAAGGAAGACTGTGGAACCTTGGGTATGACAATAACAGAAGGATCTAGGACTGCTCAGGGTAGGAACAATTGGAGAACCGCCATAAACGGAACGCCCATGCACACTTAAGCATTGCCAGGTTATAAATGATGGTGACGACAGAGGCATACCCAAGTGGCTTCTCCAAGCCACTTGTAATCCATCTCTTATAATCAACCCATCATTTATATCATTTTGATGTGATGTGGGATTCCCCTCTGTATGCTCTGAATATGCTTTATTACCCCATTGGTTAATAAAGAAGTTTCTTTGGTCTATGGCAGGGTAGAATAAAGCAACATGAGAAATCTAAGCAGAAATAGAGGAGGAAGAAGGTGGAATCAGACAGACATCATGGGGCTCCGGAAGGAAAATGATGCCAGAACCTTACCGGTAAGCCACAGCCTCATGGTGATACACAGATTACTAGAAATGGGTTCATTTAAGATATGCGAGCTAGTTAGGAATATGCCTGAGCCATTGACCAAACAGTGTTGTAATTGTTTCTATGTGATTATTTGGGTCTGGGTGGCCAGGAAACTAAAAAGCAGTTTCCAATTACATTGGTGGCTGTCAAATTATACCTCAAAAGGTTTGCTGTCGGGCTGGAGAGATGGCTCAGTGGTTAAGAGCATTGCCTGCTCTTCCAAAGGTCCTGAGTTCAATTCCCAGCAACCACATGGTGGCTCACAACCATCTGTAAAGAGGTCTGGTGCCCTCTTCTGGCCTGCAGACATGCACACAGACAGAATATTGTATACATAATAAATAAATATTTTTAAAAAAAGGTTTGCTGTCATAGTTTTTGTCAACTTGGTACAAACCTAGATATACATGGGAAGAGGGAGTCTTAACTGAGGAACCACCTCCACCAGATTGGCATAGGGGGCATTTCCTTGGTCAATGATTGATGTGGGAGGACCTAGCCTACTGTGAGTGGTGCTGCCCCTGGACACAGATCACTTATATAACCTCTGGGTTATGTAAGAAACCGAGCTAAGCAGCCATGAAAAGCAAGTTTTCCTTCATGGTTCCTACCTCTGCTCCCTCACCAGTTCCTGCCCTGACTTCTCTCTGTGATCCCCTGTTAGCAGGAAGTGTAAAATGAAATGATCCCTTTCATGTCATTAGAGGAAAACTCTAAGTTGTTTAGGTCAGTGTTTTATCACAGCAACAAGGAAGCAAAATAAGACACCTGGGAAGAGAACCTCAGTTGATGGATTACATTAGATTGGCCTGTGGACATATCTTTGATTACTGAACCATGTGGGAGGACCCAGTCCCCTGTGGGAAGTAGTGACCCCCTCCTTCAGCAGATGGGCCTGGGCTGTAAATATAAAAAACAAAACAAAGCAAAGACAAACAGGGTCTGGAGAGATGACTCAGTGGTTAAGAGCATTGGCTGCTCTTCCAGAGGTCCCAAGTTCAATTCCCAGTAATCACGTGGTGGCTCACAACCATCCAGAATGAGATCTGGTGTCCTCTTCTGGCATGCAGGCAGAACACTGTATACATAATAAATAAAATAAAATCAAACAAATAAACCTATGGAGTAATAAGCATTGGATTTTCAGTTATTGAGTATCCTCTGCTGATGCAATAAGCCAAATCAGACTGAATTAACAGGTCCAGATTTAATAAACAGAACAAAGCAATTCCTGGATGACCCTTGGAAAGGCAGGAGAGAAACCATGTGGCAGGTCTGGCAGAAAGGTCTTAAATACCCTGTAGATGTGATGTGGTCTTAAGCAGCTCTGGGGGAGGAGCTGACCCTTGGCAGGCTTTCTGAGGGGTGGGGTCTGGAAAGGAAGGAGTGAGACTAAAGCAGAGATTCCCAAGGGTAGGGGAGGAGAAAATAAAGGAGGGGAGGCAGCGAGCAAGCAAGCAGGCAGGTATGCAGCACTACCCCCGTGAGCTTTGGCTTCAGTTCCTGCCCTGGCTTCAGACAGCGATGAATTGTAACCTGGAGTTACAGGATGACATAAATCCTTTATCCTCAAAGTTGCTTTTGGCCGGGCGGTGGTGGCGCACGCCTTTAATCCCAGCACTCAGGAGGCAGAGGCAGGCGGATCTCTGTGAGTTCGAGACCAGCCTGGTCTACAAGAGCTAGTTCCAGGACAGGCTCCAAAACCACAGAGAAACCCTGTCTCGAAAAAACCAAAAAAAAAAAAAAAAAGTTGCTTTTGATCCTGGTGTTTAAGTCATTTGCTGAGAGACTGCTAATCCTGAGATTCGCCAGAGAAAATCTAATTCCACCATTCTGAGCCAAATTTGAATCACGCTTTATCTAAATATTAAATACTGACCAAGATGGACATTGATCTAGACCACTTCCTGGAAATACTGGTTGGCAGACACATCAGCGGCTAACTATAGCCTGCTCCGAATGACTGCAAGCCCAGGACTTGCTGGAAGCTGATGTGGACCAGTCCAGCTGATGTGAATGTTCCCTGTCTCTTCAACAGTCTGCGAACCTGATGCTTCTGATGAGTGAGTGCCCCATTGTCTGAATTCCCTTCTCACCTCTGGCTAGCCTTTCAGCCTACTTGGGCCCTGAAAACAGCACCCTAATGCCAACTTAAAGTAGTTGCAGAGAGGAACACGTTGTCCCGTGCTCCCTGCCCAGAATAGGTTGAAATGTTGGGACTAGGGTAAACCCCCTGGCACAGGGGACAAAATAACTACCTATAGTGCCCGTTGATATACCAGAAAAATAAGCCCAGAGTTGTCCATTAATGGATTTATTAATGAAAATGGTCCTAGAGTAAAAAGACACTTTGGTTCTTTATGCAGAACCACAGATCCAGAGAGGACATTCAGGATTATAATTACAATGAGCTACAGGGTCTGGTAGGCTGCCACTGCCCTGGAAAAATCTGTTAGCTAATGTTCTTATCTCCTTAAATCCATGGGCAAGCAGGACCTATGGTTGGGTCCTGTCATTGGTACTTGTGAAGGGGGAAATGTAGGACCAGCCACGACAAGCCCAATAGAAGCCTGAGTCTCAGTAGTTTACCCTAAGGTAATACCTGGTTCCAAGAAAGACCCCAAACTGAGACCACCCAGGCACCACCCAGGAACAGACCATCCAAAGGAAATTCCTAACATTCAAATCATTGTAGATAGGATCACCTGCCAGCACACACCCATCACTTTTCACCGGACAACGCTAGACAAATGTCAGCCAATCAGGGGTCCTGAACCTTAGAAATTCCTCACCCCCACTTTTGCTACTACAAAGACCCAACCCCGCTAAGCTCGGGGCTCTCCGATCACTCTAATCCGTTGGACACATGGAAAGACTGAGCCTGCAAACTTGTGTAAGAATAAAGGCTCTTTGCTTTTACACACAGGACTTGGTCCCCTGTTGGTTTTGGGGGGACTCTGTGATCTGGGCATAGCATAACCAACTGAGGGGCCAGAGGCACGTGTTGCAGAGCGATTTATGAAGACACCCATATGGCTATACTTTCCCATGAGGGGGTTATAGTTTTCTAAGGACTAAAACTCCCAGCATCCCAGGGAGTTCCTGGTCCTTGGGTGACTGTGGCTGACAGATCAATGTAGGTAGGGTATTACAAGATCTCTCTCGTCTCTTTTGATGAGGGAGATAAGTGATGCTCTGAAGACACCTTGGGTGGAACTACAGCCTCTGGGGTTGCACGATGGTTTTAGTACATCTCCTTATCCTGTAAGTGGGGCTTCTGAGGAGATTCCGAGAAAACTGAGGCTAAAGACTGAGAAGGGGAAGGTCTTGTTAATTACTTTGCTTTGTTCTTCCTGAGAGGCCTCAAGGGATGCCTGGGAAAAGGGCTTCTTTTCTCAGGTCTCCAAAAACTTCTTGCTTGAAAACCACTATCACGAAAAAACCAAAAAAACAAAAACAAAAAAAACACTATCAGAGAATGCCTAAAAACTAGCTTGTTGCGCAAGGCGATGGAGGCGCACGCCTTTAATCCCAGCACTCGGGAGGCAGAGGCAGGCGGATCTCTGTGAGTTCGAGACCAGCCTGGTCTACAAGAGCTAGTTCCAGGACAGGCTCTAAAGCAACAGAGAAACCCTGTCTCGAAAAAAAAAAAAAAACAAAGAAAAAAACCCAAACAAACAAAAAACCTAGCTTGTTGGGTGGTGGTGGCACACGCCTTAATCCCACCACTGGGGAGATAGAGGCAGGTGGGTCTCTGATTTGGGGCCAGCCGGGTCTACAGAGTGAGTTCCAGGACAGCCAGGGCTACTTGGAGAAACCTTATCTCAAAAAACAAAACAGAAAACAAACAACAAACAAACAAACAAAAACCCAGGCTCCTTAGAAGTCTTCCAGAATGCCCGAAAGTAACCTCCCCACCACGGTTCCTTTCAACCGGAAAATGTGCTCCTCCTACCAGGTTGAGATTTCAGATGCTAATGAGACCTGCCTGCATGAAGCTTCCGTTAACAGGCAGAAGTACTGACTGTCCACCCTACACACAGGAGCCCAAAGGGCTGCCCTAAGGTACCATGAAGTCACATGGTTATA
>NW_026067908.1:4472720-4480800 GCF_014885135.2 Alexandromys fortis
GCAGAGGACCAGGTTCCTTTCTTATCATCCGCATCAGATGGCTCACGGCTGTATGAGAGATCCTGAAGAACTTTTCAGCTGGCTGATTCGGGAATGTAAGCACCAGCTTTGACTGCCATTTTCTGACTGCTACCTTTCTGTCCACTACCTTCTTTCTGAAGCGTGCAATCTTATCTGAGTGCTTCCTGAAAGGTTCAAAGTCTATACAAAACTTGGTTGCAGGCCGGGCGATGGAGGCGCACGCCTTTAATCCCAGCACTCGGGAGGCAGAGGCAGGCGGATCTCTGTGAGTTCGAGACCAGCCTGGTCTACAGAGCTAGTGCCAGGACAGGTTCCAAAGCCACAGAGAAACCCTGTCTCGAAAAAAACAAAAACAAAAACAAAAACAAACAAACAAACAAAAAGAATAAAAACTTGGTTGCAGAAGAACTCAGAAAACTGATTTGTTCTGTGACTGAGAATTGCTTTGGTATTTGTCTCCTTTGTGGGGCTGCAGATAAGAGATTTTTGTGTAGGGGCCAGGTTATACAGGCCCACATTTCAACATTGTATGGCAGCCAAAATTCTGAGCGACCTGGCAAGGCACAATTGTCACCTTCCACACAGAAGGTGGTTGCTTAGCCTTTGATAGTGAGACAGCCTGATGCCACCCAAAGCAAGTCAGGATATGTTAATGTTGTTCTGTTCCTCGATTGTAATTTAGGAGATCACATAGGAAAGAGGTGTTTCTCAGTGTACACAACAAAATGGGCATAGATCAGAAGATGTGACAAAATGGGTATAGATAGTTGTGGACATGACCACACTCATTCTCCCTGCTACCTAGGAAGCAAATGCTAATGAACTTCCCGCTCAGTTTACGTTTTGATATAAAAACTGTTTGGAGAATAAGTGTGGGTGATTTTCAGGATGTGAATTCAGGATTTCATGATGGGTCCCTGAGAACTCCCTCCCGATAAAGTCAAGTTGAGTTGTGTTTTTCATTCCCACACCTCCACTCTGGTATGCAAAATGATTGTGTCGGGGCTGGACCTCAACATCTTTGGTATGTGGAAATTGACTTGCTAAGATGTAAATTGTATAACCATAAAAAAAAAAAAAAAACTTGGGGCTGGAGAGATGGCTCAGAGGTTAAGAGCACTGTCTGCTCTTCCAAAGGTCCTGAGTTCAATTCCCAGAAACCACATGGTGGCTCACAACCATCTGTAATGAGGTCTGGTGCCCTCTTCTGGCCTTCAGGCATATATAAAAGACAGACTATTGTATACATAATAAATAAATAAATATATTAAAAAAAAACTTTTGCAAAGCTATAGTCAGCCAGTTCACCAGAAGCTGACTCCCCTATGGCTGCAAAGGCTAAAAACCACCCTAGAGTGACCTTGTTTCTTCCCACAGACCATGCAATTGGAACACCCAGCATACACACACCATCTGTAACTCTAGCCCCAGAGCTGGCCTCTTGGACGCCTGTACATGCATGATCGTTGTAGCAATTTCTCCTAATAAAGCCTTCCGCTGGGCAGTGGTGGTGTATGCATCTAATCCCAGAATTTGGAAGACAGAGGCAGGGGGATCTCTGAGTTCGAGGCCAGCCTGGTCTTCAGAGTGAGTTCCAGGCCAGCCAGGGCTATGCGGAACTAGCCACTAGCTGGTCAGAATTGGCCATAGAGGTTTTAGAGGATCTAGGACATGTAGACAGACACAGGAAATAGTAGGGAAGGGCTTAGAAAGGTTCTTGCTTCTTTTGGATAATGGAAGGATAGAGAAAGGAAGTCACTGATTGCTGCTCTGATCATTCAGGTTCTTACCCAATATCTGACCTCTGAGTTTTTATTGATAAAGAATAATTAGGTAAATGCTTCATTTGGCATCCAACACAGGGCATGAGATCTTGAGGCAGTCAATTTGCAGCAGCCAACGTGGCCTCCAGGGGTTGGAGAGATGGCTCAGTGGTTAAGAGCATTGCCTGCTCTTCCAAAGGTCCTGAATTCAATTCCCAGCAACCACATGGTGGCTCACAGCCATCTGTAATGGGGTCTGGTGCCCTCTTCTGGCCTGCAGGCATACACACAGACAGAATATTGTATATATAATAAATAAATAAATAATATTAACAAACAAACAAACAAAAAACACCCCAAAGTGGCCCCTATGTCCTTCTCTCCTGCTCGGTCCTCCATGTGAGTCTGGGGTTTTTCCATTGCACCATCTCAACAACAGGAACATTTCTGGGTCTTTTGGGGAGGTCCTACCACAGAACACTTAAGTGGAGTTTGTGAGCAGAGTGCTACAAGTTTCTTAATGGTGGTGACATCGACCCTCTGTGTCCTTGGATCTGGGGTAGTGGACATAACTTTCAGGGTTGGCAGTGAACACACTTCCACCATGTTGAACAAGGTGGAGCCAAAAGGCAATGCCACAGCATTAGTCCTAGCCATCCCGCTTGGCAAAAGCACTCATGATCAGAAAAGGATCACAGATACACAATAAAGACAAATTCAGATAAAAAAAAAAAGGCCTCTGAACGGGCCACAATATGTTTGATAAATGTGCATAGACTTGGGAAAGAGAAAAGAAAAACTAGAAATAGTCACAGATTAATATAATGATTTAAAAATTCTTTAAAAAATTTAAAAATTAATTAAAAAATTAATATAATGATTTAAAAATATCAATAAAAAATATTGATATTTATCGAGCTCTACATTTTTCTCTGTCCCCCTCCCTGCCTCTCCCCCCTTTAATCTTCCCCCAAGGCCCCCATGCTTCCAACTTACTCAGGAGATTTTATCTTTTTCTACTTTCTACTTCCGATGTAGATTATATATATGTAAGTCTCTCTTAGTGTCCGCATTGTTGTCTAAGTTCTCTGGGATGGTGGTTTGTAGGCTGGTTTTCTTTGCTTTATGTTTAAAAACCACATATGAGTGTGTACATGTGATAATTGTCTTTCTGTGTCTGGCTTACCTCACTCAAAACAATACTTTCTAGCTCCATTCATTTTCCTGCAAAATTCAAGCTGTCATTTTTTTCTGCTTAAAAAGAAATATAATATTAAAATATATGCATATTAATCCATGTAAAGATGGAAAATACACAGAGAGTCTGAATTATGTATACTATTTTGTTTTCTTTGAATTTCTTGACTGCAGAGAGCCATTTGATTCTGGGGGTTGCTAAACTAAACCAACATATATATTTTAAAGGTATCTTGACTTCAAAATTTGAGTCTAAGGATACGCTACTTTGAAAAAGACATTCTGCTTTTGTTTCCAAAGAGTATGGGAACCTGTGGATTTCAGGCTAATGTGAGTTGAGGAACAAGAACCCCCCAAAAGACCCATGAACCCTAAAAATACTTTTCCCAAACAACAGGATACAGTTTGGAGAAATCTACCCCCAAATTCCTAAAACGATAGTTTATATATGCTTATTTTTATTTTAAAAGGGTTGGTTATAAATGATTAATGGTCACTGTCAATTTCTAAAATATAAGTAAATATTTTTTTTTTGAGACAGTGTTTCTCTGTAGCTTTGGAGCCTGTCCTGGCACTAGCTCCTGTAGACCAGGCTGGCCTAGAACTCACAGAGATCCCCCTGCCTCTGCCTCCCGAGTGCTGGGATTAAAGGCGTGCACCACCACCGCCCGGCAATATAAGTAAATATGGAGGATATGATATAGAAATGAATACTTTGCATTAGTATGATTTTTGTCTATTGATACAAATTTAAGGTCAATTTTGTTTAAGGTATTATGTTATAAAGCTCATTTTAAAAAGTAATTTATAGTTAAGAAATACAGATTAACAGTTAGTCATATATAGTATTCAAACTTATAGTCATGTTAGTTAGATTTCCTAGATATACTGAGATATATTTCAGTTTGATAGATATTCTTTAAACCTTTCAAAGATCAACAGAATATAGCATTTAAATGTTTTGAGAACTTAGACTTTTCTCAACAGAGAGCTACTTCTGTTCTGGCAGCACCAAATACTTCAGAGAGGTTGATGGGCAATGAAGAAACTTGTTATGAAATTTGCTTTCAATGTGATGAGACTAGCCATTTGGGTAAGAAACTGTTCTTGCCTTAACTGCTTGACAGTATGGTGTATAAACTGAACATGCAGCACCCACAGAAAAATGACTGCTGAACTTGCCTAAAGAAGGTGAGACAGTTTTTCAAGGTTCCTATTTCATGAAAGAGTCTGCCAGGCATTCTTCAGGACACAGAAGAAAGCAACCAACAAACTGCCAATATAGGCAAAAACAGTCTTTCAAGTTTTTTGCTTCATGGAAAAGTCTGCCAGATACTATGGGCCTGTAGGCTAAAGATAGATGTCCTAACATTACAGAGGAGCTTTGGGTGACTGTCCAGGCAGCAATATGTCTCTGTCAATTTTAGAGTTTTCAAATTTGCTTACAATATTTATTTTGGTAATAGTATATCCTTCTGGGGTCTTTGATGGAGTTGAAGACAGATAGTTATAGTTTTCCTTACTTATGATAAAAGACAAATTAGATACGAAACTTTAGACTCACAAAGAAATATTGTAACTGTAATTCTTGCTTGATACTTACTTTGTTATATATGTACTTTTACTATGTTAAAGTTAAAACCTTGCTTTTTATTTAGACAGAAAAGGGGAGATGATGTGAGGTTTACCACTGTATGCTGTGAATATGTTTTATTACCATTGGTTAATAAAGAAACTGCTTTGGTCTATGGCAGGGCAGAATATAGGTAGGTGGGAAAACTAAACTGAATGTCGGGAGAAAGAAGGCAGAGTCAGACAGGTAACATGTAGATGCCGAAGGAGAAAGATGTCAGAACCTTACCAGTAACCCAAAGCCTTGTGTAATACACAGATTAATAGAAATGGGTTAATTTAAGATATAAGAACTATCTAGAAATATACCTGAGTCACTGGCCAAATAATGTTGTAATTAATATAGTTTCTATGAGATTATTTGGGTCTGGGTGACCAGGAAACTAAAATGCAGTCTCCATTTACACAATTAAATAAAAAAAAATGGGTCAAAAACCTGAATGGCGTCTCTAAAGAAGAAATACAAATGGTCAATTGCTGTGGGACAATGGTCTTCTATCTTGTAAAGATGTGTCATTTGTTTTGCTTTAATAAAATGCGGATTGGTCAGTAGGCAGGCAGGAAGTATAGGTGGGGCAACCAGAAGAGAAGAATTCCAGGAAGAGGAAAGGCTGAGTCTGCAATCATCACCCAGACAGAGAGGAAGCAAAATGAGAATGCCTCACTGATAAAATGTACCAAGTTACATAGCTAACACAGACAAGAATTATGGGTTAATGTAGGATGTAAGAGTTAATAGGGGGAGGCAGAGGCAGGAGAATCTCTGAGAGTTCGAGACCAACCTGGTCTACAAGAGCTAGTTCCAGGACAAGCTCCAAAGCTACAGAGAAACCCTGTCTTGAAAAAAAAACAGAAAAAAAGAAAGAAAACACCAGAAAACAATCTTTTGGGGGCTGGAAAGGTGGCTCAGTGGTTAAAAGCACTGGCTGCTCTTCCAGAGGTCCTGAGTTCAATTCCCAGCACCCACATGGTGGCTATAACCATCTATAATAGGATATGATGCCCTCTCTGGCATGCAGAACGCACATACATAAAACATAAATAAATTAAGAAATTAAAAAAAAGAGTTAATAAGAAGCCTGAGCTAATAGGCCAACCAGTTTTTATTTTTATTTATTTATTTTTAGTTTTTTGAGACAGGGTTTCTCTGTAGCTTTGGAGCCTGTCCTGGCACTAGCTCTTGTAGACCAGGCTGGCCTTGAACTCACAGAGATCCGCCTGCCTCTGCCTCCTGAGTGCTGGGATTAAAGGCTGCCAACCAGTTTTTTTTAAAGATTATTTATTTATTATGTGTACAGCATTCCTTCCATGTGTGCCTGCAGGCCAGAAGGGGGCGCCGGGTCTCATTATAGATGGCTGCGAGCCACCATGTGGTTGCTGGGAATTGAACTAGGACCTCTGGAAGAGCAGTCAGTGCTCTTAACCACTGAGCCATTTCTTCAGCCCCTGACAACCAGTTTTTAATTAATATAGACCTCTGCATGTCTTTAGGAATAAATGGCTGCAGGACCAGGCAGGGCAGAAAATCTCAGTCAACAAATGGCGCCAACGTGGACAGCTAAATCCACTTAAAAAGAGCAGAGTTCAGCATGGCTTCTTGGTAGCAGCATTTTCTCAGGTGGGCTCTATTTGCTAGAGGCAAGCACATCTCATTTAGGAGAGGCTTCCTGACTCAGTTTTAGTTGCAAAAGCTCTGCAGCTGTTTTCAGAGGCCCTGCCAGCAAATACTTAAATGGTGTTCATGAATAGCCAATAGCATGCTTCTTGGTTATAGCAGGGACCTTGAAACTCCATAGAGTTGTGCCAATAAACATGGCTCCCGCCAGTACCTCTGTTATGAAACTAGACTCTCAGAAAGCTAAGGAATGGGGTGGGTTCTGCCATCAAAACTACAGTTTTCATTTTAGCCATATTGTTTAGTAAATTAAAGACTCATATGGTCAGAAAAAGAGAGATATACAGTAAAGATAGATTCAGATGAAGAAAACTGCTAAATGGTTTACACTGTGTTTAAAAATTATATGTAGGCTTGGGAGAGAAAAGAAAAAAAGATAAAGTTCTTAAAATAAAAAAAAAGAAGGAGAGAAGTTGAGTATGGTGACACACACCTTTAATCCCAACACTTGGAAGGTAGAGGCAGGTGGATCTCTGTGAGTTCAAAGACAACCTGGTCTACAGAGTGAGCGCCAGGACAGCCAAAGATACACAGAGAAACTTAGTCTCAAAAAACCCAAAAATTAAAAGTAAAAATAAAAGAAATAGAGTTTAAAATAAAGGCACCTAAAGATGAAAAATCCACACAGAGTCTGGATACTGTATGTTATTGTGTTGTCTTTAAATGGTTTGATGGCTGAAGAAGGAACAGCAGCTGCTAAAAGACATTTGATTACAAATGCTGCTGGATTAATGCAACATATATATTTTAGAAATGCTTTGAATTCAAAATTTAAGTAAAAAAATGTTACTTTGGAGAAGAGGTTATGTTTTTGTTTCCATAGGAAATGAGAGGCTGTGGATTATTCTGGGTTAAGAAAAATCAGGTTTGATCAAGAAAGACCCCCTAAAGAATCTCCAATAGGAGTGGATGGTCCAAATGATCAAACATTTCAGAGGACCTCTGTTGGAGTTTCCTCTGAGTTCTACATTCATCCAAAACAGACTCAAGACTGCTGGCTGAGATGATCAAGACTCACAGAACACTCCAATCAGGACTTGATCATAATTCTAAATTTTCTTTAGGTCCCCATAAAATTATTAGTGCCCCCAATCTGCAGGAACTAGCCTGGAAAACTATGCTCACATTCCCTCCCCCCACAAAAAAATGGATTATGGATGTTTGTCTTTGTTTAGAGTGTTGGTTACAAGTTGCTATGGTTATTGGTCAGGAAAAAAGCTAAACAAAGGAGATTAGATTCAGAGTTTTTGTTTAAAAAATAAGGTGTGGGGGGAGTGCTGTGGGACAATGGTCTTCTACCCTGTAAAGATCTGTTGCTTGTATTGCTTTAAAAAAATGCTGATTGACCAGTAGCCAGGCAGGAAGTATAAGTGGGGTAACCAGAACAGGAGAATTCAGGGAAGAGGAAAGGCTGAGTCTGCAGTCATCACAGAAGAAACCAGACACAGAGGAAGCAAGATGAGAACGCCTCACTGATAAAAGGTACCAAGCCACGTGGCTAACATAGACAAGAATTATTGGCCAATTTAAGATGTAAGAATTTAATAAGAATCCTGAGCTAATAGACCTATCAGTTTATAATTAGTGTAGGCCTCTGTGTGTTTCTTTTTTTTTAATTTATTTATTTCTTTATTAATTAATTAAAGATTTCTGTCTCTTCCCCACCGCCGCCTCCCCTTTCCCCCCCTCCCCCAATCAAGTCCCCCTCCCTCGTCAGCCCAAAGAGCAATCAGGGTTCCCTGCCCTGTGGGAAGTCCAAGGACCACCCACCTCCATCCAGGTCTAGTAAGGT
>NW_026067908.1:4491477-4495612 GCF_014885135.2 Alexandromys fortis
TAAGGCCTCTCTTGGGTATATTCCCAAGAGTGGTATTGCTGGGTCCATGGGTAGGTTGATCCCAAATTTCCTGAGAAACCTCCACACTGCTTTCCAGAGTGGTTGCACAAGTTTGCATTCCCACCAGCAATGGATGAGTGTACCCCTTTCTCCACAACCTCTCCAGCAAAGGCTATCATTGGTGTTTTTGATTTTTGCCATTCTGACAGGTGTAAGATGGTATCTTAAAGTTGTCTTGATTTGCATTTCCCTGATCGCTAAGGAAGTTGAGCATGACCTTAAGTGTCTTTTGGCCATTTGAACTTCTTCTGTTGAGAGATCTCTGTTCAGCTCAGTGCCCCATTTTATAATTGGGTTGATTAGCCTTTTACGGTCTAGTTTCTTGAGTTCTTTATATATTTTGGAGATCAGACCTTTGTCAGTTGCGGGGTTGGTGACCTCTGTGTGTTTCTTTGGGACTGGACAGCTGAGGGACTGGGCAGGACAGAAACCTCTGTCAACAGCCAATTAACATTTTGTGTTTAATATTTTTAGCTATCAGGGAAATGTGAATTAGAGCCACTTAAATTTTTTGAGATTTTTATTTCTTTTTATATTAGGAGTATTTACCTACATGTATATATCTATGCACACTATGCGTATGCAGTGGTTGAGGAGGCCAGAGTGAGACGTGGATCCCTCAGGACTGGAGTGAGCAGATTCCCTTGAACTGGAGTTATAGACAACTGTTAGCTGCCATGAGGTTGCTGGGAATTGAACCCAGGTCTTCTGGAAGAGCAGCCCGTGCTTTTAACCATGGAGCTGTCTCTCCAGATCCTAAATTTAAACCACTCTGACATTTCATCTTTCCCTAGGCAGCTGTTTTTCTACATGGATAAAAGTGGTCTTAACAACTAAGCTGCAGCTGGTCACTTCTATCCTGCATTAGTCAGTGTGGCTTTGATCAAGGAAGGGTGTTTGTTAGGTGAAAGGGGACGTGCTGGAGTCCAAAGAGGACGTTGAATTCCCTGGGACGATAGTTATGGATGTTTATGAACCACTGTGCTGGTGCTGAGAATTGAATCAGGGTCCTCTGCAAATCCAAGTGATCTTAACTGCGGAGCCCTTTCTCCAGCTCTGATGAGCAAGTTCTGGGTACAAATTTTGATGCTATCTGAAGACTGTCCTATCACTCTCTGCACATCTGGGGAAATGGTACTGTGAGTTCTGTACATTTAGAGAAAATTTACTGATTAATATATCTAACAACTTTTATCTTTGCCGCTGTGAACAAGAGTTCCTGGAAAGAGGCTGTGCTGCTGAGACAGACTGATTATGAGTGCAGGGACTTGGGGAGGCTGAAATGTCACAGGGCTGGAGCCTAATTATCATATTTTGGGCTAGCTTTATTCCTAAACAGCCATTCCTTGTCCGTTTATAGATAAAATAGATAAAACCCTTCGGAAACCTATTAACCTAGCAGACCACTATTTTCAACCAAGCCCAAAGCTAGTATCTGAGGCCTATAGGAGAGATTACCCCACCTTTTTGTAACCTCACTTGTGATGTATCCATCAGTGTACTTTAAACTTGCCTTGATTGGCCTGTGCCAGCAGGTCATTCTTCAGTGTCAAGTCCTATGGGAACCATGGAGTGACCATGGCATGACTATGGAATGAGAAAATGAAGAGGACAGCAGAGATAAGATTAGAAGTCTTACACAGGCTGATGGCTCAAGCAAGCAAATTTAGTATGAAGAACAGCATCTTAAATACAGTTTGCAGGGGAGAAATGGGCCAAGGTAAACAGAAAGCTAAGCAGGTGATGTTGCACAAGGGGAACATGGAGTATCTCAGTGTCGGGGAACAGCACACAGCGGCCTTGGGACTAATAGGTTCAGTCTCTTCAGGGAAAAGCCAAGTTCCCAGGAACTGACATCTTAATTTCTTCAAGGCCCTGACCCTAGACTCAAACTTGCCAAGACTGCCCCTGGACAAGGTCACAGAACTAGCTTCCATTTGTCCTTTCATCAGGGCATCTGCGAAAGGCTTGGGTTGACTGGTTCTCAAAACTTGGTTTATGACTTTGTTCTGTGATGTGGGAGTGATTTCTTATTAATAAAGAAACTGCCTAGGCCCCTTGATAGGCCCACCCTGAGGTGGGTGGAGAAAACAGAAGAGAATTCTGGGAGAAAGAAGCTTAGTGGAGGAGTCGCCATGATTCTCCCGCTCCAGACAGATGCAGGTTAAGATCCTTCCTGGTAAGCCAGCTCGTGGGCTACATAGAATATTAGAAATGGGTTAGAACAATATGTAAGAGCTAGCCAATAAGAAGCTGGAACTAGCCGGGCCAGGCAGTGTTTGAAAGAATACAGTTTCCGTGTAATTATTTCGGGGCATAAGCTAGCCATGTGGGCGGCGGGGTGCCTGGGACGCAGCCCTGCCGCCGCTCCTAATTCAACAGAGTGGCGCCCGACGTGATGGGCTAAATCCACTTAAAAACCTGAGAAGGCTTAAAAATAAGGGAGAGAGAGTTTAACACAGATTTTTGCTGTTTGTTGGTGGCGTGCTATAGAGAAATTTCCTGATTCAGCAACAGCAGCAGAAAAAAAGCTGCGTCATTTTAAAGCGCTGCTTCCTGGGGGCTGTGCTGCCAGCATGAACTCTGGCTTTAAAGCATTTCAAGGCTTTTATGGGACTGGATGTTTGTGTTCCCGCTTGGGATCGGAGGAGAGTGCTCTGAGACGTGCAGATGGCTCAGGGCTCCCCACCTGCACCTGGGCAGAAGGCCGAATCAGGCTTAGGCAGGCGGAAGAGCATGGCGGATTACTGCCGCCAGACAGACTGTTTTCAGACTGCACAGTGCTCTACGTGTCAGATTTGGCTGTAACTTGGATGAAAAGAGTTTCTGTGCTGCACACTCAGTCTCAGAATTAAACTGCTGATTGCGGCTCCAATGTGGACTACTGTGTGCCTGGAACTCAGGGGCACCAAATGGATCTGAGGCAGGAGCGGCTACTCCATGCTGAACTGTGCTGACCTCAGGCAGGAACTACCGTAATTGCCTTAATAACAGCACAGTTAAGGTTTAGACTGGGCAGGACACAGGCGGTACCGTATTACTTGTACATGGTGCAACTTAAGTTTTTAAGAACTGCTTAACATTTTAAAAAATGCTCCTGGATAGTAAAAAAATTACAGATTCACAGTAAAACAGATTCAGACACTGTTGGATAAATGTACGTAGGCTTGGGAGAGAAAAGAAAAAAATATAGAAAATAAAGTTAATACTTTAAAAGAAAAAGGGTAAAGTTTTTAAAGAGACAGAGTACAGAAGTACAGATAGTTATAGATTAAAAAAATAAAGAAAAATAAGCCACAAAAATGGAAAATTCACAGAGAGTCTGGATTCTTTGTATTATTGTGTTTTCTTTAAAATTTTTGACTATGAAGGAGCTAAATACAGAGAGACATTTCATTACATGGGCTGCCAAGCTAAACCAAAATGGATTTCATGAGGGTATTATGACTTCAGAATTTGGGTCTAAGGACATGATGCTTTGGAAAGGGTCTTCTTTTGTTTTTACAGAGGATATGACCCTGTGGATTGCATCTATTCCGATTTGGTATGATAGACCACACCCTCCTGAAAGGTTGCTGTGAACACCCTCAAAAAATTACTTCACTGAACTGCCAACTGAGATGACCCTGGAACACAGGTTATATCATGAACGACCTAATTAACAACGCCCCTATTCAGCAGGAAGCAGTTTGGAGAGAAAAAACTATGCCCATGTTCCCAAATATGGTTTATAAATGTTCTTTTACATTTAAAGGGGGATATGATATAGATATGAATAATTTGCATTGGTATGGATTTTAAGGTCAATTTTGTTATATGTATATGTATTTTTGATCTTGATTAAGGTATTGTGATTGTGTAGTTCATTTTTAAAATGTAATGTATAATTAGGAAATATAGGTTGTTGATGGATAGTCAAGTTTGTAGTCATGTTAGATTTTCTAGATGTGCATAGATATATTTCAGACAGACATTCTTCATATCTTTCAAAGACTGCAGAATATGTCATTTTAAATGTTTTAATAACTTAGGGCTTTTCATGACAATGAGACACGTCTGCTCCTGGCAGCACCAA
>NW_026067908.1:4496225-4561836 GCF_014885135.2 Alexandromys fortis
CCATGATTCTCCCGCTCCAGACAGACGCAGGTTAAGATCCTCCCTGGTAAGCCAGCTCGTGGGCTACACAGAATATTAGAAATGGGTTAGAACAATATGTAAGAGCTAGCCAATAAGAAGCTGGAACTAGCCGGGCCAGGCAGTGTTTGAAAGAATACAGTTTCCGTGTAATTATTTCGGGGCATAAGCTAGCCATGTGGGCGGCCGGGTGCCTGGAACGCAGCCCCGCTGCTCCTAATGCAACAGTTCTGTTATGTAAAATATCGTGAGACTAATTTCCAAGGGAACGTGGAACCTGGGATAAGTTAGCTCCATGTTTTCTGGGCCATGGTCACTGGAATTTGGTTCTAGAATAAACTATCTCCTATTCTTTTGGAGATGAGAGTCTTTAAGATCCTGAAGACGTCTTTTGCTGTTGACCTGGTGGAGAGAGTGGAAACTGTAGTCACATGAACTTTATAGCCTGCTGACCTTAACTCTGTTTCAGTCAGACATCACATCAGATCCTAGACTAGAGGTTCTCCACCTTCCTAAAGCTGTGATCCTTTAACACAGCTCCTCGGGTTGTGGTGACCCCCACCATAAAATTATTTTTGTTGCTACTTCATAACTGCAATTTTAGTGCTGTTATAGAATTGCAATGTAAATATTTTTGGAGACAGAGGCTTGTCAAAGGGGTGGCGACCCACAGGTTGAGAACCACTATCCTAATTAGGCCTTTATGCTATAGAACCCATCTTTATGGTAAAGGCCACATGTATTTTACAAAAGGAGTTTCCATATAGTCATGTCTTAAGCTTGTGCACATGGTGCTGAGATAATCATTACTAGGAAACTTGTTTCCAAAATTATATTGCACTTAAATATGTCTAAAATAACCTGGCCTGGTGTCAGATTTCGAGAAGATGAACCGGGACTAAGATGAGTTTTCCTTCTGACCTCATGCAGATCCTTTTGCTGATGACCATGACGCTTGCAGAGATCCCAGCAACAGGTGGAAGCAGTCCTTACTGAGCCTGCTTGGTGTTCAGCATCAGAACTCAAAGGTTAGTCTTTGATGTTCCCTTACAGCTGTCTTGCTCTGATTCCACCTGGCTACTTCCCGTTGTACCTTAGACAAGTGTCCCCAGTTTCCCCGTTCGTTTCCCAGTTACCCTCCTCTCATAGCTAAGTCGAGTTTATGCATACACATCCTGAAAGATTTATTTTATGTGTATGCATGTTCTGGCTGCATGTATGTATGTGTACCATGTGTGTGCCAGTTCCTATGGAGGTCAGGAGAGGGCATCAGATACAACAGAACTAGACTTCTGGATAGAACTGAGCTTCAGCTGTGAGTGTCCCTGTGGGTGCTCAGAATAGAACCCAGGTCCTCTGTAAGAACAGCAAGGGCTCTTAACCACTGAGTGTTCCCTCCACCTCCAAATACTCACCCTTCAATTCTAGCAGTCTAGAAACAAGAGATGTCCTAAAGAGATTGTTCCGGCCAAATGATGCTTTCTTCCATGGAAATCTATGAGGGGCTCTTACCTCCGGTCCTGAGAATTAGACAGGACCACAGAAATTTTATACAAATGAACACACACAGCCCACACAGTCAAATCTCTCTGTCTGTCTGTCTCTCTCTCTGTATTCTATGTTGCATAGGTTGGCTTCAATTCTTGGGCCCAAGCAATTGTCTTGATTCAGCTTCCCAGGTAACTATACAGTTGGCTTTCAGTTCTGGTTTTCATAGCAGTTGCATAATACGAAGTCAATTTGAACAGTGGATCAATGAATCACTGCTCCCGGAGGAAACACAGGATTAACACAGGTCACAGTTATGTCAACCGAGCAACACAAGGTATTCCCTGTTTTGTGTATGAAATAATTATTATTTACTGATTTTTTTTAACAATATTCAAACAAGCCGGGCGATGGTGGCGCACGCCTTTAATCCCAGCACTCGGGAGGCAGAGGCAGGCGGATCTCTGTGAGTTTGAGACCAGCCTGGTCTACAGAGCTAGTTCCAGGACAGGCTCCAAAGCCACAGAGAAACCCTGTCTCGAAAAAACAAAAAACAAAAACAAAAAAAAACCCACCAATATTCAAACAAGGCCAATAGCACTATAACTCACGTCTGAAGTAAGTTTATCTAACATGTATTTGTTCCTCCTAAGGTTTATCACCAGGCCTTTTTGCATCTGGGAACAGCAGAAAGAATGGCAGCACTGTGTGTGTGTGTTGGGGGGTGGGACAGTTGTCGAGCAGCAGAACCGCCAGCAAAAGCAAAAGAATCGAAATGTCAAAAAGGGGGAGTGTGGTAAGGACCAAGTAAGAACGCGGCACACAGTTGTTTGCAGTATGAGACCTGGATTAAGAGGGTAGATTGTTCCCTAGTCCCACCTCACCTGAGGATATGGCATTGGAAAACTTAAATTGTTTATCACTTCAAGTGCTGATTTTGGAGTTACAAACAGATGTTAAGTAGGCTAGCTGACAATACAGATGTTTTAATACCAGCCAGCAGGCTGTGCTTAAAAGAACTTCAGACTGGCTAGTTTGAACAGTGTGTTTGACTTTTATTTATTTTTATTTTTTAATTTTTTTCTGAGGCAGGGTCTCTCTACATAGCTCTGGCTGTTCTGGAACTCATTCTGTAGACCAGGCTGGCTCAAACTCACAGAGATCCACCTGCCTCTGTTTCTCAAGAGCTGGCTCAAAGGTGTGCACCACTATACAAGGAACGATTCATAAGCCAGGCGTCATTCATGATCAGAAGAGGCTCAGAGAACTCAGCTTTGGAACATGGACAATATTTATAGACAGAACAATTGAAAAAAAGCACAGAAATAGCGACAGGCAAGCAGTTGCTTTATTTGGATATGGTCTGAACAATTGGAAATGTTCATGATTGACTGAGATCTGGGTGTTAACAGCAATATACATAGTTGCTGTGTGGTGGCATATGTCTTTAATTTTCCAGCACACAGAAGGCAGAGGCAGGAGGATCTCTGTGAGTTCAATGCCAGTCTGGTCTACAGAGTGAATTCCAGGAGAGTCAGAGCTATGTAGAGAGACCCTGCCTCAGAGAAATCCTGTCTCAAGAAACAAAAATAACAAACAACCCCCAAATATATATATATACATACACACATTTGTATATTATACATATTATATACATAGAGAGAGCCATGTTAATTGTTCATTTTTTAAAAGAGCGTCTTCTTTCTTTCTTTCTTTCTTTCTTCCTTTCCTCTTTTCTTTCTTTTTTTCATTTTTTCTTTTTTGTTTGTTTTTTCGAGACAGGATTTCTCTGTATAGCTTTGGAGCCTGTCCTGGAACTTGCTCTGTAGACCAAGCTGACCTCGAACTCACAGAGATCCGCCCGCCTCTGCCTCCCAAGTGCTGGGGTTAAAGGCGTGAGCCATTAAGCCCGGTTCTGACTTAACTTTTAAAAACAAGGATTCATATGTAGAATTCTGACTTTATTAGTGTACATCGTGCTGTAGCTCACACACTCATTGTTGAAACTATCCTCTCTAATAGATACAGAACGTTTCTAACACTCCAAAGAATTCTCAGACTTCCAAGTTTCCTTCATGGCTAGCCCTCCCATTTCAGGTCTTCCCTCTCTCAGGGTAAAGGGCGGAAGCACAGAAACAAACACGGAGTGGCGCAGATGCCAGGCTATAGGATTTTTGCCCTCCAGCTTGAGAACCTTTGCTTGGATCTAGAACAGTCAATCCATGGCCCTTTGAAGGGCTCGCCGCTAGAACTGCCGCGCCTGCGCAGCTCTACTCCCGTCCCCGACCCCGACGCCGAGGCCCCGCCCCCGACGCCTAGGTCTTGGTACCGGGTCCTCCAAGCGCCCTGGCTGAGCGCAGGTTTCGGTGTGCGGGAGACGGCTCCTGTCGCGCTTTCCTCTGCGTCCGCTGCTGGAACCATGCCTTCTGCCGCGTTGAAGTCCCCGCGCCTGCGCCGCGTGTTCGTGGTCGGCGTTGGCATGACCAAGGTAAACGGAGCTGTGAGGCCCCGAGGTGACAGGGAAGCGTGGCCGGTGCACGGCCACCGTCCGCACTGCTGTCCCACCCCTTTTAGAGTCGCGTGGGCTTCAGAGAGGCCACTTGGGAGTTTATGGTGTTGCTCCTAGGGTCGAAATGTCTCGGGTTTGTTCCCTCAGCTATTTTTTTCTTCGCCTTCCTGTTTCCCCCTTTCTCGCTGCTGAGCCTATGAAGGTGCCCCCAAGAAAACCCAGACCTCACACTTCCTTAGATTCTAAATCCCAATTAATTCTAAATCCCGGGTGGCTCACATCTGTCTGTACTGTGAGCTTTCAGAGATGCAGCCAGAACTGCTAAAAGTTCGAGGTCATAGAGGACTATGTAGCAAGACCTTGTTTCACCAAACAAAGCAAACCAAAACGACAGAAAAACATTTGAAGCTTGGACAGAGGCCAGGGCTGAACGACAGAAAAAAGAGGAGATCGTGAATGCCACCAGCTCTGTAGTGGCCATAGGTGCCCTTCTCAGATAACAGCAGGTGCGGCTGCAGGCAGTCTTAAGGCAGGTTGCAGGTTCCCTCCATCCTCTGACCATAGTGCTGTTTCTGATACCAAGGCGACCAGAAGCGCCCATAGCCTCCTCTGAATACCCTGACTCCCCTCCGTGCCCCAGTAATGCCAAGTTACCTGCAGCTTCTGTCTTAATCTTCTGCCACTTTGCATCCTAGCGGCACTACTTGCTCCTGCTGACACCCCCTGGTTAATTTCTTTGAGCTCTTAAAGGGACAGTTCAGGTCTTATCTTCTAGTAAGCCCTTGATTATCTTGGCTTTCTCACAGAACCTTGAACTTAGTTCTGATTTACTTGGATGCACTGAATTGTTTTGTTTAGACGTCTATATTCTCCTAATGCATCACTACAGGGTGGGTACCAGATTATTAGCTACTGTATCCCCCACAGTGATAATCCCTGGTGCCTAAAGACAGTGACTGTTAGTTGATCAATATTAGACGCTATACTTTGTGAAAGAGTTCCTTGAGAGATTTTTTTTCTGTGAGAAAACAGCCTTAAATTTTATATTATCTTCCCCCCACCTCCAAGACAGGATTTCTCTGTGTAGCTTTGACGGTCCTGGAACTTGCTCTGTAGACCAGGCTGGCCTCAGACTCACAGAGATCTGCCTGCCTCTGCTCCTGAGTGCTGGGATTAAAGTCATTCACCAGCATTCCTGGCAAGCTTTGTATTATCTTAGTAGCAGGCTGAGAGCATGCAGCTCACTGGAAGCATGCAAATAGAAAAGCTGATGGATAGTTTACAAAGCTTAGAGAGTATCTCACTGTTTCTTGGAGGGAGAGCTTCTGATACAGGTAGGTAGTAAAAATTTTCTAAAGTGTTTTCTAGCTTTAAAAAAATGAAAGACAGCATCTTACCATATAGACCTTGCTGGCTTCCAACTTCTGATCCAGCTGCTCAAACCTCCGCAGTGCTGGGACGCAGGTGTTCCCCACCACACCCTGCTCGCATGTCCCATTTTAAAGTCTTTTAATGGCTATGTATATGGACTGTATAGAAAAAAAGCATATTTTCTGAAAAAATACGATACACTTATCCCCCCCCCCCCATTTGAGAGGTGGAGGTAAAGAGACATTAATATTCCTTGGGGAAGAGGAATGGAATAAAAGATGGTTTATCATTTAAGCATATGTTCAGTACAGGTGCTGTGTGTTTGATGTGAGCAAAGATGGGGGGGAGCAAGTTTGGGCTGGGGATCTAACTTTCTTGGTAGAGTACTTGCCCAACATGCAGGACCCTGGTTCCATCCCCAGCCTTGCATCAGCCACGCAGGGTGGTGCACACCAGAGTTCCAGCACTCAGGGGTGGAGACAGGAGGATCAGAAGTTCAGGGTCATCCTTGACTTTCACAGCAAGTTCAGTAACCTGGATTACATAAGACCTTATCTTAAACAAAGACTAAGGCCTAGCAAGAGGGTCACTGGGTGAAAGTTCATCCCATCAAGCTTGACAGCAAGTTTGGTCCCTGGTCCTCGTGTACTACAAGGAGAGTGCTGACTCCTTTTAAGTCCTCTGACCTCCCCATGTATACTGGAGAATGAGTGGGCCCTACACACACACACACACACACACACACACGCACATACTTGCACGCACACACACACACTAACAAAATGAAGGTAGTTTAAAAAAAACAAACAAAAAAGATGAAGAAAAAGAAAAAAAGATAATTTGGAATTTTGAGCTAAGCATGGAAGATTGAAGGCATGAAGTTATCTCTTTTTCTTCCCCAAATCTCATTAAATCAATGAGTAACAATATACATTGGAGCAGAAATTATAAGGAGAGATGCCAGAAAATATTAGAAGGTTAAAAGAAGACAGAAGCCAGTTTGGTGACACACCCCTATAGTCCTAGCACTTTATAGGTGGCAACAGAATTATCTCAAAACCAAACAAACCCAACTACCACAAAGATCCTCCATGTGATGTGTGGTCTTCCTAGCTTTGTTCTTAGAAAACACATCCAAACATACAAACACATCCATACATAGGTTTCTATACAAACGTCCTGCCATGGGTTGGGGGCGGGGTGGGGGGTTATTTGAAATGACTTCAGGGAAAAGTCAGCTTGCTATGACGTTGTCTTCTGGTGAAACTCAGTAGATGATAAACTCTACTCATGCTCAGAAAGCTTCCTTTAAACTTAAAAACGTGTGTGTGTGTGTGTGTGTGTGTGTGTGTGTGTGAGAGAGAGAGAGAGAGAGAGAGAGAGAGAGAGAGAGAGAGAGAGAGAGAGCACTCAGATGACAACTTTACAAAGTTGATTTTGCCCTTCCATCTTTTTTGTGGGTTGTGGGGAGGCTAGGTCACCAGGCTTGTGTGACCTACTGAGCCATCTTGCCAGCCCCGTTCATACTTCTTGTAAATTAGTTGTTGGTACCCAGAGCATGCCAGGAAAATGCTTTAACACTGAGACAAGATCTTAGGTTTTGAAGATAGCCTGCACTACATAAAAAAATCTTGTCTCAAACAAACAAACAAACAAACCCAACAGCAAACAAACAAACCAACAGATAAAACACACTGACATACATACTAAAGTTGAGTGGGAAGTATTAATGTGAGTATATGAGATTTTAAAAATACTTTTAGTTTTGTCTCTCCAAGACACCTAGAAACAGTAACCATATCAGTTGTATTCTTGATGTGAAGACTGAGGTCTTGAAATACCTTTTATTTTTTCCAGAGAAAGTATCTTATTTATCCCATTCAGGCCTCAAACTCTGTAGCTGAGGATGACTTTGAACTTCAAACCTTCCTGCCTCTACCTCCTGAATATTCAGATTACAGGCGTGTGCTGTCGTGTCCTGTTTATGTGGTCCTGGAGATAGAACCCAGGGCTTCATGCGCGTTAGATACTCTGCCAAGTGAATTATCCCTCCAGTACCCTAGCCCTTGAAATATCTTTTCTATTAAGAGGACTGGTTGACTGGAGGAATTGCAAAATCTAGGTGAGGTAAGAAATGATTAAGATAGGTTTGGAGAATTTTGTCATAATTGTGAAGAAATCAGGGCCCACTTGGGTTATGTCAAGAGTCAGGTGCCAACTTGAAAAAGTTCCCAGTGACCAAAGCTGGGACAGTTTGAACTCTCTGTGTGTGTGTGTATGTGTGTGTGTGTGTGTGTGTGTGTGTGTGTGTGTGTGTGTGTGTGTGTGTGCAAGAGAGAGAGAGAGGCTGGAGGACCTCAGGGGGTATGCCTCAGATTTTGTCTGCCTTGTTCTTTCATGATGGAGCTTCTCCTTTGTCTCTGACTCCCTAGGTAGGTTGGTAGCTGCCCAGGGAGGCCCTGTGATCTGTCTCCGCTTACCCTAGGTATGGAATCGTAGGTAGGCGGACTACACCGGGGATTTTTAAGTGTGTTCTCACACGCAAGGCAAGCATTTTACCAGCCACTTCCCCAGTCCAACCATTTGACCTTTAAACATAATAATGGTTTTGATTAAAGCCCATTACTTTTGTCTCCAAATAATTCATTTATATCTTAAAAGCAAATCTTTGTAGGACATTAGTGAACCTGTTTGTTCTCTTTTAAACTGGCAAATAAAAGGAACCAGTCATCTAGTTGTGGTTATTACCAATGATAAAATTCAAGTTCCTAGGAGAAAATCGGGAATCCTGATAGGAAATTATATAATATCAAATTTGGAAGAAGTGTGTAACTTACAGAATTACTGTTTTGTTTGTTTTTTGAGACAAGGTCACTCTACCCGGCCCCAGCTGTCCTACAACTGATTTTGTAGATCAGACTGGCCTTGAACTCACAGAGGTCTGCCTACTTCTTGCTCCTGAGTGCTGGGACTGAAGCATGAGCTACCACACCTAGCTAGAATTACTCATTGTTTTTAGTTTTATTATGCGTTGAGACAGGATCTTATGTAGTCTCAGGCTGCCCTCAAACGCCCTGTGTAACAGAAGATAACTCTCCAATTCTTGACCCTCTTCCCTCCACTTCCTGAGTGCTAGGATTGCATCTGTGAGCCCCTACACATGTTTTATACAGTGCTGGGGGAGTCAAACCCAGAACTTTTTGCATGCTAAGCAAGCATTCTGTCTGCTGAGATACAGTCTCAGCCTTGGAACCACCGTTTTCTAGATGACCAGTGGATAATGTTTGTTCCGAAAGACACATTTGTTAAATAATCGAGTCATTCGTTTATGGATCCACTGATTGGATCAATAAAGACTTGAGATTTGTCTATATGTGTGTGTGTGTGTGTGTGTGTGTGTGTGTGTGTAAACTCTCTCCTGTTACCTTGTGGGACCTGGGGACTGAATTCACATCAGGTCTTTGAACTAGTGCTTTTAATACCAAGCCACCTCACAGACTTTTCCCTTCCTTTTCCCATTTGTTGACATATAGTCTCTCCACTTTGCCCAGGCTGGCCCCAAACTTCTTGGGCTCAAGTGATCCTGCTGCCTCAACCTTCCTTGTTGCTGAGATTATAGGCACTCATCACCATGCTTGGGTCAAAGCACAAGATTTTTTATAACACCTTACGAATTTCCACATTAAAATTATTTCTACCTGTTGAGGTTTTACTTAGTATTAAAAAGAAATATCCATGGCAGGGGTTGTAGCTCAATGGTAGAATGTTTACCTACCACATCTCAAGACCCTGTTTGTTGTTGTTTTTTGTATTTGTTTGGCTTTTGTTTTGTTTTGTTTTTCCAGACAGAGTTTCTCTGTAGACTTTGGAGCCTGTCCTAGAACTTGCTCTGTTGACCAGGCTGGCCTTGAACTCACAGAGATCTGCCTGTACCTGCCTCCTGAGGGCTAGGATTAAAGGTGTGGACCACCACCACCCAGTGACATTTTTGTTTTTTGAGGCAGGGCCTCATTCTATAGCCTTCACTAGCCTGAAACTTGCTACGACTTGACTGGCCTAGAACTCACAGAAATCTGCCTGCCTCTTCTCTGCACCTGAGTGCTGGGATCAAAGGTGTGTGCCACTATGGTTGGCCAGGCTTTGGGTTTAATTCCTAGCACCATTTGAAGAAAGGATTAGAAAGAAAGAATAGGGCTGGGGAGAAACCTCAATGGTCAAAGTGTTCACAAATCTGGATTGCTAGAACCCATGTAATTACCAGGTAGGTGGCCAAGCTGTAAGTCCAGCATCGGAGTGCAGAGATGGGATCCCCAGAGCAAGCTGCTGCAGAATTATTCAGGTTGAAAACTCTGGGTTTGAGGGAATGATTCTGCCTTGATGACTAAGGTGGATAACCACAGCAGAATGAATCTCAATGCCAGCCTTGGGCCTTCATGTGTATGTGTGCAATGCCTGTGTGCCATGCCAGTGCAATCTGGATAGCTGAGATGGGGGGGGGGTGCTGGGATTGAGTCATGGAGCCTTCTTTTCAGGTGGAAGAACAGCAACCTTTATTTTTCCCTGAGCTAAAGACTTTTATACCTCTACTGCTTCTTGTGGAAAACCACCGGCCAGAAAGAACAAAACATCCTTGTCAATTACAGACCACAAGGAAGTTCTGCTGTCAGTCAGGGGGAGTGAGGGCAGCTGGATCACAGCAACTCCCCCTGTTTTATTTTATAAAATAAATGGTGCCTGTCTTGTTACTTTGGGTAGAATACCTTGCCTGTCGTGGGGATTAGCCCTCTAATATTCCCTGTCTTAAGTGGCATCCTGCCTCCAATTATTGCCCGTCCGTGGCTACCCAGACACATAGCCCTAAACCAAGTATCCCCAGGATTGACAGCGCCAACGAGCCAGACCAGCGCTGCAACCATCTAGCGTGCACTAACTGGGTGGTAGAATTAACAAAAGCAGTATTCCAAACCCCTGTCATGACGGTTGAGTTCCATAACAGTAGCGGAAGCATGCAATACAGTGCCAGGAGTAATGCAAATAACATGATAAAAGCTAGAACATGTAAGCTGTTGAAAAGCCCAAAGATAGTCCACTTCTCCTGAACCAGAGCCACTTGTTGGTTCAAGGCCCATATTTGTCTGGGAGAGAGCAATTCTGGCAGCAGTAGCTGCGGTGGCAGATATAGCAATAACAGCAATCACAGCTGCGGTGATTCCAAGGTCTCTCTTCTGCCAATCTTCTATGGTCCAGCACTTGTTGCCATATTTACTGATACTCCTGACACTGCCATGGCGTCCCCCAGGCTGGGCACCGACTGGGCCAGGGCAACATGCCTTTCACCACAGCCACCTATCAAAGCTGTGTTCCAGCTGCCTTCTGACATGGAGCGGAGCAGAACTCAGGGAAGCAGGCTCGCTGCTCTGGAACCATTGACGGGACCTCACTTTAACAATCCTTTAGGGAATTTGCGTGTTGTCATCCTGTCTGGCTACTTCCTGCTGAGTGAGGTACTGCATTCTTGGGGGTATTTTACATCAACATTTCAGGGGCTCTCGGTGAATCAAACCACATAAATTTGCAATGAATCCACAGGTTCTCATCCTCTGTGGAGACAAAAGCAGAACCTCTTTTCCAAAGCATCAAATCCTTAGGCCCATATTTTAAAGTCAAAATACCTTCCTTAGCAGTTCCCAGAATCAAATGTCTTTCTCCAGTCCAGAACACAAAAGTCAACACAATCAACATAATAACATACATCTGTACATACTCTATCTTTTTGAGGCCCTCAATTCATCCTCCTGCCTCCTCTTTATTACTTCCCTACTGGTCAGTCTTCCAGAGGGCATCCCTCAGAGCATCTCTGGGGATGAAGAAACATATACTCCTTTTAATCTGACTTGGCTTGTTCCCAATCTGGAACATTTAAGCCCCCTCTCGTAATAAACCAGGGGCTAACTTGAGCTATTGTTTGTACAAAATCTTCGGCTGTCTTCCTTGTTACTTCCATGCCTTGTTGCTTTAAGAGTTTCAGTTACTGGGCTGGAGAGATGGCTCAGTGGTTAAGAGCATTGCCTGCTCTTCCAAAGGTCCTGAGTTCAATTTCCGGCAACCACATGGTGGCTCACAACCATCTGTAATGAGGTCTGGTGCCCTCTTCTGGCCTGCGCGCATACACACAGACAGAATATTGTATACATAATAAATAAATATTAAAAAAAAAGAGTTTCAGTTACTTTTTGAGGCCTTCAGTTCACCCTTCCGCCTCTTCTTTAAACTTGCTAGTCTTTTGGAGGGTGTCCCTCAGAGTATCTCTGGGGATGAAAAAAAAACACATTACCTTCCCCAATACGCTCCTTGATTTAACCAGCAGACGGAGCTACCCTGTTCACGTATCCCCACTTTCCAGATCTTGGTGGGACTTCCTCTTGCCCGTCTGGGGCAGCCTGGATAGCTGAGACTGGCGTGTGTATGTGTGTGTGTGTGTGCCAGGATTGAGACATGGAGGCTTCTTTTCAGGTGGAAGAACAGCAACCTTTATTTTGCCCAGAGCTAAAGCAGAAAGAACACAAACATCCTTGTCAATTACAGACCACAAGGAAGTTCTGCTATCAGTCGGGGAGTGAGGGCAGCCAGATCACAACACCTGTGCACATGCATAGTGCACACGGACATGGAAAAAAGGAATATTTAAATTTATCTAATTGTCTATCTGTGCCAGGTTAGATTTATTTCATGGACTTCAACCAAAGCAATGTAAAACCGGAGATTAACCTGAAGATATGAGCAAGTATCAGATATGACTCTGTCTCTTGGCAAGCCAGATTTTAACAGGAAGAGCAGCAGTGTGGGGCCTGTGTGATGGCTCAGCGGGTGCTTGCCGCCATGCCTGATGACCTGAGTGTATATGGTGGAGGAGAGAACCTCTTCTTCTAAGTTGTCCTCTCTGCACACTAAATAAATGGAAAGTTTTCTTATTTTGTCTCCTACATTGGTCTTTGCCAAATTATTCAGTACTTAATGGTGCTAGTGTTATTGCCTATTTTGTATTATATTAGAAGCTCCCCAAGGACTGGATGTTTTAATGTTCAAGGTAAAGGAACATGGTGGATAAGAGAGAGAGAGAGAGAGAGAGAGAGAGAGAGAGAGAGAGAGAGAGAACCCTATGTGTGAAGATCAGAGAATGACGTTTGGGACTCCATTCTTTCCTTCCACGCTGGGTTCTGAGGCTTGAACCTCAGATTCTCAGATTTGTACAGGAAATGTTTCACTTGCTGCCCTGTTTTTTTTTTGGGGGGGGGATGTAGCAAGCTTCCTGCTATGATTACAGGCCTTGGCCACCATACCTGGTTACTCTACCCACTTAGCCCAGTACAGCAGGTTTTTTTTTTTGAATGAATAACTGAATGAATTTCTGTGGTACTGTTGTAAAACGAAAGTCTATACCTGTTTTTATTTATCATTCTTTCTTTTGTATTCTAGTTCATAAAGCCTGGAAGTGGGAATTTAATAGATTATCCTGATATGGCAAAGGAAGCAGGTAACAGAAAAATGTTTTCGAACATTGAATAGCTTATTGTGTGGTCTGTGCTTATTCCATGTGTGGAGCAGCCTTGCAAGCACAGAAAGAAACCCAGTCGTGGGGGAGAACTCCATGGAGCTTGTCTGGGTGTGGTGGACAGAGAAGGAAAAGATACATGGACATGTTTAGCCGCCATATAGCTAGAGCAGAAGGCATCATACACTTTCCTGTGCTATTAAGCTGTGGGTTGGGATGGTGTCAACTTTGCCAGCTTGGCACAGCCTAGAATCATCTGAAAAGGGAGTCTCATCTGAGGGATTGTCCAGGTCAGATTGGCCCATGGGCGTGTCTGTAGGGGATTGACAGTAACAGATGTAGGAAAGCTCAGCCCACTGTGGGTGACACCATTCCTTGGGCAAGTGGTTCAGGGTTGTGTGAGTTACGCATGAGCTTGTGAGCAAGACAGAAAGGGAGCCAGTCAGCAGTGGTTTCCCTCAGTGGTAGACTGCGAAGTGAGGTGCAAGCCAAATGAGCCCTGTCCTTCCCGAAGTTGCTTCTCGTCACAGCAACAGACAACAGCTAGGACAGATGGCAAAGGCAGCTGGGGAAAGGAAAGTAGGGCCATTGTTTTGGTTTCTGTTCTCTTACTATGCAGAGATACCGTGACTAAGGCAATTTAGAAAAGAAAACATTTAATTGGGGACTTGCTTGCAGTTTCAGAGGGTGAGTCCACCGCATCATAGTGGGGAACACTGCAGCAGACAGGCTCTGGAGCAGCAGCTGAGGGCTTTCATCCTGATCCCCAGACAGCAGGCAGGAAGAGAGCTAGCTGAGCTTTTGAAGCCTTAGAGCCCACCCCTAGTGACACACCTCCTCAGGCATGGTCATATTCTCAAATCCTTCCTAAGCAGTTCACTAACTGGGAACCAAATATTCAAATTCATGAGCCTTTGGGGCCATTCTTGTTCAAACCACCACAACTGCTAAGCAGATGCTGTAATTCTGATGTGTGTTCCCTGTAGTTATAACAAACCAGGGTTTTCCTTTCCTAGGGAAGGGATGCTTACATTTAAGATGTAGCTTGATGCCTATATGATGGTTTTACCTCTCTTCATTTTTTTTAAAAATATTTATTTATTTGTTATGTATACAATATTCTGTGTGTATGCCTTACAGGCCAGAAGAGGGCACCAGACCTTATTACAGATGGTTGTGAGCCACCATGTGGTTGCTGGGAATTGAACTCAGGACCTTTGGAAGAGCAGGCAATACTCTTAATCACTGAGCCATCTCTCCAGCCCACCTACCTGGAGAATTTTTTTTCCATCACTAGGCTGAGGCATACCTACATGAAACGATATACTTTGTTATTGTTTATTCTAGTGAGAACTAGTACTGGAAAGACTTGGATAAACAACACTTAGGAGCAGGAACTCAAAGACATGGCTTCACATGCAGGGCCCCCTAGTCTAGAAACATTTGGTGTTCATCAGCTGCCTGTGTTCCCCCAGAGAGACCTACATCATTTTCTTTCTTTTTCTCAGAAAGGGACAAATTGGGAACTCTTTGCACTGTTAAAATAACTAGATAAATGTCAACTCAAGAATGGTAGGAAAGGAAAGAGGTGGAGTGGTTGGGGAGTCATCGTGAGCTTAAGTTCCTGTTGATTCGGAGTTGATTATAGGCCATCCTGGGCTGCATGAGAATAGAGACTCTTAGAATTTGTGTTTATTTTGGGGTGCAGTTAGGACAGAAGACACCAAAAGGAAGATAGAGAAAAGTGGTGCAGTAGCGTGGAGGAGGAAGGGGGGCTCTAAGCTGATGTGGTGGTGACTTTGTTGTTTGAACCAAACAGACAATAAAGAAATCAGTGGCGTCTGAAGGAACTCTCACTGAATTTGCCTTACCTGAAGCCACTTTGTCAAGTGCTTTTTGATGAACTCCTCTTGTTTTTCCAGGCCTGAAGGCATTGGCAGATGCCCAGATTCCTTATTCCGCTGTGGAGCAGGCATGCGTTGGTTACGTGTACGGTATGTAATAAACAGAATGCTCTAAAATTATGCACATTAATTTGGTAACAAATTCATCATGAATGTTAAACCTCAGGAGTGTGCTGGCTCCGAGTCATTGTTCCTGGCTTTGTGGTATTAAAACAGGAGACAGATTAAAATACCAATTTTGGGAGTTGGCAATATGACTCAGTTGGTAAAAGCTTTTTCACAGCACTTAAAAAATATTTCTTAGAGAAATCCTGTCTCTAAAAAAACCAAAAAAAAAAATATTTCTTAGCTGGCCGTGGTGGCGCATGCTTTTTATCCCAACTCTTGGGAGGCAGAGGCAGGCGGATCTCTGTAATTTCAAGGCCAGCCTGCTTTACTGAGCTAATTCCAGGACTAGTTCCAAAGCTATACAGAGAAGCCCTGTCTTGAAAAAATGAAAACAAACAAACAAAAACAACAACAACCCCCCAAAAAACTAAGTAAACAAAACAAAAACAAAACCCCATAAAACAACAAGCAAGCAAGCAAACAAACAAAAATTTTAGTTGGGCATGGTGGTGCATGCCCATAATCTCAATGCTTGAGAGGCTGAGGCAGGTGGATGTCTGTGAGTTCCCAGCAGCCTAGTCTACCTAATGAGTTCCAGGACAGCCAGAATTATATATTGAGACCCTGTCTGTTCCAGCATTCCTGCCTTTGTGGGCCATGTTATTTGTGAGGGAAAGTCATGTTTGTATTCAGTGCGGGTCACTTTTTTATGTAAGCCTGGGCACATATAGAACCTTAGTGATAAAAGATTTTTTTTTGAGATAGGGTCTCATGCAGCCCAGGCTGGCCTGAAATTCAAAGATGGTTTTGAACCTCTGATCCTATTGCCCGTATCTACTGAGTGATGGAATAATGGGAGTGCCCCACCCCCTACCTGATGTACGTAGTGCTGGGCATTGAACCCAGATTCTTTGCATTTTAGGCACACACTCTCGTAACTCAGCTACATTCTTAGCCACAAAGCTCCATGAAGGTTTTTTTGGATGCAGTTTTCACATTATTGGCATGGTGGTTTCTAACCTGTAGACTTCAGCAATTCTTCCACTTTAGCCTCCTAGGTAGCCAACACAGTCTCTGCTACCGTGCATGGTTTAAATTGTGGAATGTTTATATGAAATAAATGGTGACATTTAATCATATTGTGATGGCCTTTAACAACTTATGTGTGAGAATCAAGTGTCGATGAACCATCATTTCCTTTATCACACAACTCTGTGTGTGTTACTGGATGTGGTTGTTTGAAAGAAAATGGTCCCCAAAGGGAGTGGCACCATTAGGAGGTGTGGCTTTGTTAGAGAAGTGTGTCACTGTGGAGGTGGGCTTTTGAGGTCTCCTATGCTCAACATACCTCCCAGTGAAACAGTCTACTTCCTGTTGCCTGCAAGATGTAGGACTCTCAACTACTTCTCCAGGACCATGTCTGCCTGCATGCTACCATGTCTGACCATGATGGTAATGAACTAAACCTCTGAAACCGTAAACCTCAATTAATGTTTTCCTTTATAAGAGTTGTCATGGTTGCAGTTTCTCTTCACAGCAATAGAAACCCTCACTAAGTCACCTGGCTATTTATTTCCTTCTCCACCTCTGTATCATATAAAGAAAGTGTAAGCTGCAAGGTTGTGATCAAGGACACAGTATAGCAAGTACCAGGGTGCAGGTTCCCATCCTGGCTGAAACAGAAGGAGACAGGAAGAGGAAGCCGTCAAAAGTGCATGCTTCTTTACTGCCCTGTGCGATGTTCAGGCCTGGAACCTGAGCTTTCAAGAGGCTGACAGGAGACCTGTTGTGAATACTGGGCTATCCTGAGCTACATGAAATACTGTCTCAAAAAAAAAAGGAAAGAAAATGCACATAAACATTTGCTGTGACCACTTTTTATGTTTGCACAATAGGAGATAGTGCTGTGCTGTTTCTGACCCAGGTCATTGTGCATCACTGGCCTGCCTGTGTAGGACGCTAGGGTCAGCAATAGCAGTGAGAGAATTATCACAAGGGCATGCTGTGTCACAGCTCTGTGCTTTCTGTGCTGTGGGTGTTAAAGTTCTTAAGTGTTTTTCTGCAGGTGACTCCACCTGCGGGCAGAGGGCTGTCTATCACGGTTTGGGACTGACTGGCATTCCTATAGTTAATGTCAACAATAACTGCGCTACTGGTTCTACGGCTTTGTTTATGGCCCGGCAACTAATTCAAGGAGGTAAGGCGTGTTTGCTTATTATTATTATTTTTAAGGTTGTAGTTTATTTTGTGTATGGGTGTTTTGCCTGTTTATATATCTGTGCACCACATGCTGTGACCACAGAGCCAAAAGAGAGCATCAAGTTTCCTGGAGTTACAGATGGTTGTGAGGCCCTTAACCACTGAGATGTCTCTCCAGCCCCAAATGTTTGCTTATTGCTCTAATGTTCCTTTAATTTTTTTTCTAAAATGTGTTTGTTTGTGTGTCTGTGTCTGAACTCACAAAGGCACATGCATTGAGGCCAGAGGACAACTTATAGAAATTGGTTTTCTTCTTCCACCATGTGGTTTCTGGGGAATGGACTCAGGTTGTCAGGCTTGGTGGCAAGTCCCTTCACCTGCGGAGCCATCTTCCTGGTCCTTGTTTCTTGTCCTTAAATAACTAAGGGGTTAATGCCCCCTTTTAATCACTTCGCTGAGTTGCCACCAGAGAGAGATTGCTTTATAACATACACTAACATATTGCTTTTAAAAAGAACCTTTTATTATTTGTTTTTGCGGTATTGACAATGAAACCAAGGGCCTTGAGGACGCCAGGCAGACACTGTACCGCTAAGCAGTATTCCCAGTGCCTCCCAAAGGCTTTATTGAAATCAAGTTCCCGAATCATGAAGTTTACTCTGACGAGGTGGTGGTCATATGCGCAGCCTTCATTTCATCACCTGTAATGAAAACCTTGTTTCAGGTAGTAAGATCCCAGCTCCAGAGCATCGGCAGCTGGCAATCCTTGCTTCTTGCCCACCGTGGGCCCTCACTCCTACCACCTGCTGTCGGTCTCTGCAAACTCACCTGTTCCTATCGATGGCATCATGCAATACACGGCCTTTTGTCACTGCTTTCACTCAATTTGTTGTTTAAAAGTTCATTCTTAGGGCACGTGTCAGTATCTTATCACCGTTTCTGGCCAAATAATATTCTACTTCATGGCTAAGCTGTGTCTTATCTGTGTGTTCATCTTTTGATGGACATTATTGTTTATTTTTTTTTGGCTGTTCTGAATAACGATCCCATAAGCAGTGTTATTTGTGCACAGTTTTTTTTTGCTAGCCAAATATTTTCATGTGCGCATGTCTATGTTTATATCTATATAAACTATATGTTCATCTGTATCATAGTCTCTGTTTCCAAATATACTGGGCCTTTTTATTGGACCCTCTTCTAGTCCACCGATCTGATAATTGTTCCACTGCCTAGGGCTCTGAATTTTGTAGCTTGTAATCTTACTGCATAAGCTGGTGCCCTTCAACCTCTTCTGGGGCTATGCCATCATATTGTTTGATAAAGTTGATGCCCCTCTCTCTCCTTTCTTGTTCTCTTTCTCTCTCCATCCTCCCTCTCTACCTCCTCGCTATCTTTTTGTCTCTCCCTCCTTTTCTCTCTCTCTCCCTCTCTCTCTCTGCTGGTCAAGTGCACTCTCCAGCAGTTCTTTCTTGTCATCTCTTGTTCTTCACTTGCACTTTAATATAATTTTTCACATGTCCTCTCCCTCAAGCAATTCTTTTGAGATTTTATTTGGAAACCCCTTTAAATTTTAATTAAAATCATAATTAAATTTAACATATTTTAAAAAATTACAGTAGCTTATTTTTTTTATCTTATATTATGTGTATGGGTGTTTTGTCTGCCCGTATGTTTGTGTACCAGGTGCATGACCAGGTGCATGGCTGGTGCCCATGGAGGCCAGAAAAGGTGTTGTATCTCCTGGAACTGGAATTACAGATGGTTGTGAGCCACCATGTGGGTGCTGGGAATTGAACCTGGATCCTCAGTGTTCTTAACTGCTGAGCCATCTCCCCAGCTGCTGTAAATAGCTTTTTAAAAAAGTTCATTATATATACAGTTTCTGCCTGCATGTATGCCTGTAGGCCAGAAGAGGGTACCAGATCTCATTACAGATTATTTGTGAACATGTGGTTGTGGGAATTGAACTCAGGACCTCTGGAAGAACAGCCAGTGCTCTTAACCACTGAGCCATCTCTCCAGCCCCTGCTTTTTATGTTTGTTTTTTTTTCACTGAAACATTTCACACTAAAGGAAAATTTTGTTAGTATGATGAGATTCAGGGAAGGAATTAAGCACTGTCTTGATTTTCTCAGTAGGGAAAGGTATGTGCCATCAAGCCCAACAACCCGAGTTTGGTTCCTGGAACACACATATGCACTGCTCAAGCTAACACAATAAGTGTGAAAAATAATTGTCACTGTCATTTTTAAGTTATTAAACCCGAGGGGCTGAGAGACGACTGGGTAAAATGTTAGCTCTCTGAGTGTAAGGGTCTGAGTACAGATCCCTGTCACCCATGTAGAAAATCCAGTCTTAAAGGTAGCCAAGCTCTACATAGTGATACCCTGTCCACAGGTATGGTGGCCTATACCAGCAATCCCAGTGCTGGGAGGTAGAGACAGCAGGGTCCCTGGAGCTTTCTCTCTACCTAGAATAGGCAAAGCAGTGAGCTGCAGGTTCAGAGGGAGATCTGTCTCAAAAGCAAGGTGGGGAGTGATTGAGGGAAACCCTTACTGTTGACTTCTGGCCTCATGTACACACTAGTATGCATATCTGCATGTGCACCATACACAAACATAAGTGTATACATATGCACAAATAAACAATTCTATAGGGTTATGGTATGCTGTTGACAGAGGTTTCTGTCCCATCCGGTCCCGCAGCCATTCAGTCCCAAAGAAACACACAGAGGTCTACATTAATTATAAATTGGTTGGCCTATTAGCTCAGGCTTCTTGTTAACTAATTTTTATATCTTAAATCAACCCATAATTCTTGTCTGTGTCAGCCACATGGCTTGGTACCTTTATCAGCAAGGCATTCTCATTTTGGTCTGAGTGACGACTGCAGACTGAGTCTTTCCTTTTCCCAGAATTCTTTCTTGTTGCCCAATTTCAACTTCTTGCCTGGTTGTCCCTCCTATGCTTCCTACCTGGCTACTGCCAATCAGTGTTTTATTAAAACAATACAGGGGACAGGGTACAAGACCATTTCATTGTCCCATAGTAATACGCATTTTTATTTCATGTAAATTATCTATCTTTCTATATTTTTTGGGGACACAATCTGTCTGTGTAGTCTTGGCTGTCCCAGAACTCACTCTTTAGACCAGGCTGATCTGGAACTCGCAGAGATCCCCCTGCCTCTGTCTCCCAAATGCTGGGATTAAAGGCGTGTGCCACCATACCCAGAGCAGATTGCTATTTAGATTGAGGTATTTAATTGAACATTTTGTTGAGTTCCTGGAAATTTGAAATTTCAATATAATTGCTTTTCCTTTTAAGGTGTGGCAGAATGTGTGTTGGCTCTTGGGTTTGAGAAGATGGAGAAGGGATCACTTGGAATGAAAGTGAGTCTCGTTTATTATTGTTTCGGTGTTTTAACACTGTGAGAAAACTGTCTATCTGACCATCATAGATCATGTTAGTAAGTAGCAGAGAACATGATTTGATGTTTTAAAAATACATATATTTTAAGATTTATTTGCTTTTGTTTCTTTGCACAAGCATGTGTGTGTGTGTGTGTGTGTGTGTGTGTGTGTGTGTGTGTTTCCATGCCATGTTGTGTGTGTCTGTATGCCTGCTCAGGATTTGGACTTATTGGGTCTCCCAGTGTGGATGCAGCTAACGGAGCCTGAGGTACTTGAGTTCTCTCAAGTGCTGAGCCTTCTCTCCAGCCCATGATTTGACAGTTTATTTGATTATTACGGACAAGCCTCAGCCTCTTTGTAGTTGAGGGTGCTCTTGAACTTCTAACTCTCTTCTCTGGGCAGGTTCCTTGGTATTTTAAGAAAAACAGTTTGTTGTTTCTGTGTGCCGCCCCTAGGTAGTTCTCTGTGGAGAAGCTCCTGTTCGGCCTCTGTTCCGTGTTTATCCCATATTACCTCCTTCAGATAACTTGGTACAACTATCTAGTTTTTGTAGGTTGCCATGCAGAAGCAACACTTCCTTCTAAGAGAAGTTTAGAGTTACTATTTTGAGCAGGAGGGGCTGCCAACTTGCTGACCTGAGGTTGACCCTGGGACACTTGTAGTAGAAAAAGAGAACTAGTTCCTACACACACACACACACACACACACACACACACACACACACACACCTTGATAATCTCATGTCCACACCCACCCACCCCACATACCAAATAAAGAAGCTTGTTAAAGACGGATGCTTTCTTACAGAGAGCATCCTTCACGGGAGTACACTTTGCTAGTAAGTAACTGAGGAATTGAATTTTAAATTTAATTTTAACTAATTTAAGCTTAAATGAATACTCTGTTCCATTACTGAAAAAGTTTTGAGTGTATTTGGGATAACTTGGGCCCATAAATCTGTTTTTACAACTGTCATTTCATGAAATCTAAATATAACGTGTATTGAATATTCCCAATGAAAATTTACTTCTAAGCCAGGTGGTGGTAGCACACGCCTTTAATCTCAGCACTTAGGAGGCAGAAACAGGCGGATCTTTGTGAGTTCGAGGCCTGCCTGGTCTATAAGAGCTAGTTCCAGGACAGGCTCCAAAGCTAAGAGAAACCCTGTCTTGGAAAACCAAATAAAAATAAATAAATAAATAAATAAATAAATAAATAAATAAATAAATGATTTACTTCTACATTGGGATGTGTCATAGGTGTAAAATATACACAGTTTTGTTGGTTTTGTTTTTTTTTTGTTGTTTTTTGTTTTTTTGAGATAGGATTTCTCTGTGTAGTCCTGGTTTTCTGGAATTCGCCTTTGTAGATCAGACTGGCTTGGAACTCAGAGAGATCACCTTGCCTCTGCCAAGGGCTGGGATTAAAGGCACACGATACCATGTCTGGTTTATACACACCATTCTGAAGACTTAATTTGATAAAAGAATATAACTCAGGACGCAAAGGCAGTTGGATCTCAGTGAGTGCGAAGCCAGCCTGGTTTACATAGTGAATTTCAGGATAGCTAAGAGCTCACCCTGTCTCAGAAAGTAAAATATCTCCTGTTTTTACATTGATTACTTGTTGAAATGAATATGAATATATAAAGCAAATAAGCTATATTTGAATTTTTCAGAATTATATGTGTGTATGTGTGTGCCTATTGAGGTGGCGTGGGGAATGGTTAGGTGTAGGTTTACCATGGCCTGCTTGGAAGTCAGAGGAAAGCTTACAGGAATCGCTTCGCTCCTTCCACTGTGAGGGTCCCGGGGATCAAACCCAGGTTGTTAGGCTTGGTGGCAAGTATCCTAGGATGCCACTTAAACAGATGAGCGATGGCGGGATGTGGAGAGATCTAGTCAGCAGGGCCACAACGGGAAGAGGAACAGATGTGAAGGATGCAGTCACCTCAAGTCCGTCTTCAGGGCGCTGCCAGGATCATTAGGTTTAAACGAGGGCAGAGGTACGCATAGTTAAACAGTCAGATCAGCGTGTAGCCCTGTCCGTTGTTATTGTAGCCTGCATCTGTCCTGTAGTGTGATCTCAAGGGGCTTCAAACACAGCCTTAACATTTTTTTGTTGCATTTACCCCTGTTCCCCCATGTATGTATATGTGTATGGGTGTGGGTGTGTACATGCCACGGTGCAGGTTTGGAAGTCAGGACAACCTCAGGCATAGGTCTTTCCTTCCACGGTGGGTTCCAGGGGTTGAACTCAGGCCGTCAGACCCCACGCTCCGCATCCTGATCGGCTGTGTTTCTGAACACAGTTACGCTCCTGCTTTCTCCTCATTCTCACTGTCTGTCTGCCCTGAGTGTTCTTTCCTCCAGCCCTTCCAGACCCACCTAAGCTCTGGACTGCTGTCCTGAACTCCAGCTTCCCACTCAGTGTTTCTGGTTTTATAGCATTATTATTTGCGTGGTAACTGAGTCTCACCATTTTCCTCTTTTCTCCCCTAATCTAAATGTCTGATGAGAAGAACCTTAAGCGACACACTCGTGCCTTTATTTCCTATGTCTTGAATAGTTACTGTTGAACAGTGGATAGTGAATGTTTGGTAAACATTTTTTTTTTTTAATTTACTGGGTGGCGCGATGGTTGGCAGTTAGGAGCACTGCCTGTTCTTCCAGAGACCTGCATCCGATTCCCAGCATCTTTATGGTGACTCACAGCTATCTGGGGCACCAGGCACACATGGTGCACAAGACATCCATGCAGCCAAAACACATATACAATAACAAAATATTTTTAAAACCTAGGAAAAAACTTAAATTCATGTGTATTTGTTTTATGTGTGTGTGTGTCCTTTTGAATGTCTTCTTCATCTGTCATGGCATGAAAGAGGAAGAAGTCAGAGGACAACTTGTAGGGAGTCGGTTCTCTTGTTCTACCACGTAGGTGCTGGGGATCACACTTAAAAGAATTAATAAGCCAAGCATGGTGGTCCCAGCACTGGGGAGGCAGAGGCAGTAGGTCCCTGTGAGTTCTAGGCCAGTCTGGTCTACAAAGCGAGGTCCAGAGCAGCCAGGGCTGTGTGGAGAGGCCCTTTCTCAAAACTAAAACAAAACCTGAGAGAAAGAAAAAATAATAAGCAAGGAAATATGTATATATTCTTGAGACAGAGTTGCATGGGTTCCAGACTGGCCTCTGACTCCTATATAACTAAGGCTGATTTTAAACTCTTGACCCTTCTGCCTCTACCTCCCGATTGTTGGCTTCTCATGTTTTCCTGTGACAAAGCATTTCTCAATGATTTTATTCACATAGACAATTTTTTTGTTTACTGTGTTCTCAAGATAGGAAAATGTCATTACAACAGCGTAAGTTGCAAGAAACAGTTTTATATTAGCTGCTCATTAAATTTTATTTTTTCTCTTTAAGTTTGGAGATCGGTCTAATCCACTTGACAAACATCTTAATGTCTTGATCAATAAGTATGGATTGTCTGCCCACCCAATTGCTCCACAGATGTTTGGGGGAGCTGGGAAGGAGCATATGGAAAAATATGGTATGTTAAAACAATCCTGTGTGTGTGTGTGTGTGTGTATGTGTGGGTCACACGACCCTTTCACAGGGATCACCTAAGAGCATCCTGCCTATCAGGATGCTTTTTAATGATTCATAACAGTTGCAAAGTAGCAATGAAATAATTTTATGGTTGGGGGTCACCACAACACGAGGAACTGTATTAAAGGGTTGCAGCATTAGGAAGGCTGAGAACCACTGCTTTAGAGGTTGGGTACGGTGACATACGCCTTTAATTCCTGCACAGAGGCAGTTGGATCTGCTTGAGTTCAGGCCGGCCTGGTCCACATAGGGAGTTCCAGGCCAGCCAAGGATACATAGTGAGAGCCTGCCTCAAAATAATGGCAACAGCACCACCCTTTGGGCTTATTACTAGTTATATTCGTATAGTAAGAAACAGCAGGTATTTGTTAAGGACGCGGGAGGGACTGGAAGATATAAGATACAAATAAAATAGTTTTTCTTTATTTTTAATGTGTGTGGGTGTTTTGCCTGTGTGTTAGTCTGTGCATCACGTGCATGCCTGGTGCCCTTGGAGAAGAGAAGAAGGCATCAGATCCCCTGGAATTGGAGCTATAGGTTGTTATCCTATACATGGTGCCGGGGTTTTAACCTGAATGTTAGGCAAGCATTCTACCAACAGAGCTACACCCCCAGCCCTTCCAGGAGCTCTTTTATGAGACACTAATCCTGTTCATGAAGGCCCTTCCTCCTAATACAAGCACCTTGGGGATTAGATTTCAACATGTGACTTTTGTTGGGGACATCAGCAGGCCGTTCACTACCTCCCTCCACAGGCCCCATCTGCCAGTCATTGAGGCCGGTTTCAACCTTAGAATTTAGGAGGGAGGATGATGTTAGAAATACCTTTGAGGTCCTTTGGTAATGTTACAGATGAGGGCTTAAGGTCTCATTGGGAAGTAGAGAGAGACCCTGGTGTATCCAGTTACTCCCTGTGGAGCCAGGAGGGTCGTCGTAAGTTGTTGATGTGTTTGTGTTTGCGGTGCTGCTCACACAGCCTCCACTTTCCCTTCTTCACAGCACTGAGGATTGAGTCCACCAAGCTTGGCTTTCAGTTTTGTTTTTGAAAACATAAAAGCACGCTTGTCTTAACTGATAATAGCAGAAAAACATGAATGCCATCTTGGTGATACCCTCTCTTCAGTTACGTTAAGCTTGGTCACACAGGCAGGCAGGGTAGAGGAACTCGGAACTGTTAGATGCTGCTAGTGGACGTGAAATGGGACTCTAGGAATGTCTCTCCCATGAGTGATCTCCTGACTTTACATGCCAGTGTGTGGAAGGTGTTTCTGTGTGTTTGATAGCATAGCACTGTGTTTAGTAGAGCACTGGGTTAAGTAATCAGCTTGGGTGGTTTTTAAATAATCTGTTCTAAGAATAAAGTTGTAAGGAGTTTCACAACAAATGTGACTGTTATACAGACCTTAAGTTTCCTTGCTTTCTAGATAGTGAAAGTGACCAGATTGTGGTTTTGTTTATTATTATTCTTTGTATGCACATGTGAGCGTGAGTGTGGGAGGACCACTTTTGGGAGTCAGTTCTCACACTCAACCGTGTCGAGGCAGGGTGTCTCTTCTTGCTTCTGCCCTGCACTGTGTACTGCAGCAGGCTGGCGGTCCTTGGGTTTGCAGGTGATTCTCCTGCCTCCGATTCTGCCCTGTGCTGTGTACTGCAGGCTAGCGGTCCTTGGCCTTGTAGGTGATTCTCCTGCCTCCGTCTCCAGTCTTTCGTGATTATAGATATGCTTCTGCATCTGGGTTTTTATCTAGGTTCTGCGTATCAAACTCAGGTCATGAGGCTTGCGTGGCAAGTTCTCAGATCCACAGAGTCATCTCCCTGGCCCATAATTGAAATTGTTCATGATTGTCAGTTGAGAGACTATCAGTTTTGAAGGATACTGTGATTCACTTTTAGACTTAGGGGCTTATAGAGTTGTTGATCTAGTACTTTTCTTTCCTTGCCTTTTTGTTTTTTGAGACAGGGTTTCTCTGTGTAGCCCTGGCTGTCCTGGAACTCACTCCGTAGACCAGGTTGGCCTCGAACTCAGAGATCCACCTGCCTCTGCCTCCTGAGTGCTGGGATTAAAGGTGTGCGCCACTATTGCAATTTTCATACTTGTTTTGAAATAATTTCAGACTTCATGACAGTGTTGCACAAAATAGTACAAAAAATTCCTAATATATATATTTTTCTTTATATTTGAGAGCAGACCAGGAGTAGACACCCCAGGTAGGAGGTGTCTGTGAGTTCAAGGCCAGCATGATTTGCATAGTGAGTTTTAAACTAACTAGGACTGCATAGTAAGACTCTGTTTTAAAAAAGAATAAATTACAGACTTTCACAGCTAACTTATAATAACCAAAATCAAGAAATGAATATAAAGTCAAGCATATCAATGTGTGTGTCTGAGCTGTTGTAGGGGAATTGCTTGAGGCCAGGCCTCCTAAGCCAGCTTGGAGACCATAGCAAGACCTCATCTTTCCCCACTTCAGGAAAAAAATTAGTTATGCTAACATGGTACTGTTACCCAGACTGCACGGCGTACTCGTATTTTCACCCATTTATCCCACAGATACCATTTCCTGGCTCCAAAGCTCCTCATGATTTTGTTGTTTACTTTTCTTTAAAAATTTAAAACATTTGCTGGGTGATGGTGACGAAGGCCTTTAGTCTCAGCATTTGGGAGGTGGATCTCTGAGGCCAGCCTGGTCTACAGAGCGAGTTCCAGGACAGGCTTTACATTTTTTTTTTTTTTTTTTTTTTTTTTTTTAGTTTTTCGAGACAGGGTTTCTCTGTAGCTTTAGAGGTTGTCCTGGAACTAGCTCTTGTAGACCAGGCTGGCCTCGAACTCACAGAGATCCACCTACCTCTGCCTCCCGAGTGCTGGGATTAAAGGCATGCGCCACCACCGCCCGGCTCAGGACAGGCTTTAAAGCTACACAGAGAAACCCTGTCTCAAAAAAACAAAAACAAAAGCAAAACCATAAACATAAACAAACAAATAAAATTTTACTTTGTATGTGCATGGCTGTTTGCGTGCATGTATGTCTGTGCGCCTCTTGCACAGAGACAAGAAGGGGGCTCTAGATCCCCTGAAACTGGAATTACAGATAGCCCAGATTACAGAATTGAACCCAGGTCCTCTGGAAGAGTAGCTGGTGCTCTTAACTGCTGAGCCACCCCTCTAGCCCCCTGTTGTTTATTTTTCAATGTTTTATATGTTTTTATTTTTCTGAGAGAGGGTCTTATACAGCACAGGCTGGCCTAGAACTTCTGATCCTCCTGCCCCAGTGTCTTAAGCACCTACATTATAGGTGTGTCCTCCCATGCCCTGCCATAACCCCTGCTCCCCATTTTGGTTATGTTCACCAAGTTTGATGTTAATTTCTTCTGGTTTTAAACTTAGTCTGCACTAGTTAGACCTTATTTGCCACACTGTAATCACATGGAAGGTTTTTTTTTTTTTTTTTTCTGAGACAGGGTTTCTCTGTAGCTTTTGGAGGCTGACCTGGAACTAGCTCTTGTAGACCAGGCTGGCCTCAAACTCACAGAGATCCGCCTGCCTCTGCCTCCCAAGTGCTGGGATTAAAGGCATACGCCACCACTGCCCAGTGGAAGTTTTTTTTCTTGTCTTTTCTTTTCTTTTTTTTTTTTTAATTTCTTGAGGTGCTGGGGATTCTGGGCCTAGGCTAGTCAAATGCCCATCACTGGGCCCTATCTCTCACTGGGCCCTAACCCACTGGCCCAGGATGTTATACTTGCCTCATAATTGGCTCATAAAAAGATGATTAATTTTCACTTTTAATGCCCTGCCACCATTTGTGGGGCACTGAGACTGCATGTAGAATTCTGTGTGATACTTTCTGAATTTTTTTTTGGTTGTCTGTGTTCGTTCTTTCTTTCTTTCTTTCTTTCTTTCTTTCTTTCTTTCTTTCTTTCTTTCTTTCTTTCTTTCTTTCTTCTTGTGACTGGCTTTCAGGCTGGCCTCAAACTCAGATCTGCCTGCCTCTGCCTCCCGAGTGCTGGGATTAAAGGTGTGTGCCACCACCGCCTGGCCCGTTCCTTCCTTGTCCTTTGTTCTTTACTCTTTCCTTTCTCCCCATCTCTTTCCCTTTTATTCCCTCCCTCCTTCCCCCTCCCCTCCCCTTTTCTTTTGAGACAAGGTTTAATGTAGCCCACCTAGTCTGGCCTCTAGTTCTTTTTGTTTTGTTTTGTATTTTTTTTTTTTGAGACAGGGCTTCTCTGTGTAGCTTTGGAACCTGTCCTGATACTCTCTCTCTGTAAACCAGTCTGGCCTCAAACTCACAGAGATCCTCCTGCCTCTGCCTCCCAAGCGCTGGGATTACCCGGCCTGGCCTCTAACTCTTAAAGTAGCTGAGGATGACCTTGAACTCCTGATCATCCCCCTGTCTCCTAAAGTGCTGGGATTACAGGCTTGTGTCACCACATCATTTTTTAAAAGATGTATTTATTTATTTATTAAGCGTTTATTTATTTATTATGTATAGTGTTCTACCTGCATGTATGCCTAGAGGGCACCAGACCTCATTACAGATGGTTGTGAGCCACCATGTGGTTCCTGGGAATTGAACTCAGGACCTCTGGAAGAACAGTCAGTGCTCTTAACCTCTGAGCCATCTCTCCAGCCCCACCACATCGTTTTTGTGGTGCTTTGGATTGAACTCAGGGTCTCCTGCATGCTAGATTCTTACCATCTGATCTACATCCTCAGCCTAATTTTCTGTATTTCTTGTAGGCTAAATATTCTATTTTCAATGGGTTCAATTTTAGTAAATCTCTATTTCTCCAAGAAATTACCATTTCACTTAGATTTTCAAGTCAGCTTGATTAGGACTCTAAAAAGTAATGTCTATTATTTATTGACTGATTTAAAGAATCATTTATAAAGTTTTTTTTTTTTTCTAGAGGCCTGGGAGGATGGCTCAGATAAGAGCACTTGCTTGCAAGCTTAAGGACTTGAGTTCAAATCCCTAGGACCCCACATGACACACAAATACAGTGTATACACACATGACACACAAATACAGCATACACACAAGACACACAAATACAGCATACACACATCACACACAAATACAGAGTATACACATCACACACAAATACAGTGTACACACACGACACACAAATACAGTGTACACACATCACACACAAATACAGCGTACACACCATGACACAAATACAGTGTACACACATGATACACAAATACAGCGTATACACACAAGACACACAAATACAGCATATACACATGACACACAAATACAGCGTACACACATGATACACAAATACAGCGTACACTCACGACACACAAATACAGCATACACACACGACACACAAATACAGCATACACACATCACACACAAATACAGCATACACACATGATACACAAATACAGCGTACACACATGATACACAAATACAGCGTATACACACAAGACACACAAATACAGCGTATACACACAAGACACAAATACAGCGTACACACATCACACACAAATACAGCATACATTACACACAAATACAGTGTACACACATGACACACAAATACAGCGTACACACATGACACACAAATACAGCATACACACACGACACACAAATACAGCATACACACATGCACATGCAAATAAATAAAAATTTAAAAATAAGTTCTTTATTTCTATTATAGAAACTTTTTTATCTGCGTGTTTACACCTGGGGAGGGCGCTGCTCTTGTCCCAGGATGGTTTGAGCGACCATAGGCTGCCATTAGCACCTCCTGTCTCCCCTCTGCACTGCTTTCCTTCAGGCTGCTCTTGTTACCCAAAGGTCTGTGGTTGGGTAACCACATTTGTGTGTGTGAGGTTTGGGCATCGCTGCTCTTCTGGTTTTGCTATTATATGGTACTGTTCACTCATGTTTTCCTTCTCGTTTGTGTTAGTTTTGGAGGCTATGGAGACTCCATTGGCCTTGGAAATCCTTATACTGGTGTGTTTTAAAACTCACGTGTTTTTTTTTTTTTTTAAGTTTTATATTACTTGGGATAGCTTAATAATTTTCTAGTCTAAATTTTGAAATAGTTGAATTTGGTTTTGTGTTGACAGGGTCTATCCTGTCGCCTGGGCTGGCCTGGAGCTCACTGTATAACCCAGGCTAGCCTGGACTTTCTGTAGTTCTCCCTGCTTCACTCTCTCTGGAGTGCTGAGATTACAGGCATGAACTTTGCTCTCTCTCTCTGGAGTGCTGAGATCACAGGCAGAGCCCCTCTCTCTCTCTCTCTCTCATGCTGAGATTACAGGCATGAACCACACTTTTTAGAATTTAACTTGACAGAGTCCGCGGCAGCCTTTTGTGGTTTTATAATTCGATTCTAGGGGATTGGAATCTTTTTATACTAAGTATATTCTTTGAACATCCAGAAACTTTTTTTTAAATATTTATTTATTTATTTTGTATACAATATTCTGTCTGTGTGTATATCTGCAGGCCAGAAGAGGGCACCAGACCTCATTACAGATGGTTGTGAGCCACCATGTGGTTGCCGGGAATTGAACTCAGGACCTTTGGAAGAGCAGGCAATGCTCTTAACCACTGAGCCATCTCTCCAGCCCATCCAGAAACTTTTTAAGGGGAACATTTTTTATGGGGTGGGGTGGGGATTCATGCGTTAAAGATGACCTTTGAATGCCTGATCTTAAGAAATCTGTGGTAAGTGATCAGCAGAATCCTCTTCTAGGGGATGATCTTTTCTGTGTGAAATTGGATTCTGTGGAAAGCCATAAAGCCCTGTATTAAGAACAAAATGAAACAAAAAACAACCAACCAAAAAAACCCAAACCCTATCAGAAACAACAGCAACAAATCCTCAAGTCTGTCTCCCTGAAGTTCTTTTTTTTTTCCAATAACTTATTTTTATTTCATTTACACTGGTGTTTTGCCTCCTTGTATGTCTGTGTGAGGGTGTCAGACCTTAGAGTTACAGACAGTTGTGAGCAGCCATGTGGGTGCTGGGAATTGAACCCAGGTCCTCTGGAAGAACAGCCAGTGCTCTTAACTGCTGAGCCATCCCTCCAGCCCCCTTCCTAGAGTTTCTACCCACAGTCTTTTTTTTTTTTTTTTTTTTTTTTGGATTTTCGAGACAGGGTTTCTCTGTAGCTTCTTGGTTCCTGTCCTGGAACTAGCTCTTGTAGACCAGGCTGGCCTCGAACTCACAGAGATCCGCCTGCCTCTGCCTCCCGAGTACTGGAATTAAAGGCGTGCGCCACCACCACCCGGCCCTCTACCCACAGTCTTTATTTTATTTTATTTTGAGACAGGATCTTATTGCATAGCCTTAGGTGACCTGGAATTTGAAGGTGTAAGACCTGGCTTCAAACTCATAGAACCTGCTGCTGTCTCCTGAGTACTGAGATTAAAGGCATAGGCCAGAGCATCTGCTGCTGTGTCCAGAGTACTGAGATTAAAGGCATAGGCCACAGCATCTGGCCCTGCTTATTTTATATTTTGAGACAGGGTTCAGTGTAGTCCAGGCTGGCCTTATATTTTGATCCTCTTTGCTCCCTCTTCCTGTGTGTTGGGATTACAGGTGTTTGGCAACACTCCTTGAAAACAGCGCAAGTCCTGTACTGTGCCCACAAACCTCTGATACACCACACCACTACAGCTCACCCAGTCTGTAGTTAAATAGAATCTGTTCAGTTGTTTCCTTTGCCCTGCTTGTTTGAGGTTAAAAATAGAACCGGAAGCCACCACTGGTGGCACAACCTTTAATCCCAGCACTCTGGAGGCAGAGGCAGATGGATCTCTGTGAGTTCCAAGCCAGCCAAAGGCTAAACCGTGAGACCCTGTTCTCAAAATACAAAACAAAACAAAAAAACCAAAGATCTGGAAAACATCTATGATTCACTGGCTGTAACTTTTCTAAAGACCCTTCTGCTAAAGCCGGGCGATGGTGGCACACGCCTTTAATCCCAGCACTCGGGAGACAGAGGTAGGTGGATCTCTGTGAGTTCGAGACCAGCCTGGTCTACAGAGCTAGTTCCAGGACAGGCTCCAAAGCCACAGAGAAACCCTGTCTCGAAAAAACAAAAACAAAAAACAAAACAAAAAAACAAAAACAAAAAAACCTTCTGCTGTATCATAAAGGTTTGGGGGTTGTTTGTCAGCTGTAGAGGACGTGACTCGTACACCCACTCTGGGGCTTGGGAATGTCTGGCAGGCACTGGGTCATTGCTGGCAATACTCTCCAGCTAAGCACTGTGGCTCCAGACTGTATTTCCTAGTTTTTGAAACTGAATCCTATTTGTACTAAATAGAAGACAGTTGGAAGTGTTTTTATCTCATATGTCTCTTGAGTCAATTTGTGAAATGCTCAGATTTAATTATAGCAAATCATATGAGTGATTGCTCTCTTTAACCCTGATACCTGGGCAAGAGAAACTATGGAATTATTCAGCAAAACACTGAGTTCCACTGTGACATTTGATAATGAGCTGAGGAAAACAACACACTGACTGATGTCTGCTTTCTCTGCAGGAACAAAAGTTGAACAGTTTGCAAAAATTGGATGGAAAAATCATAAACACTCAGTTAATAACCCGTAAGTACTTCAGAGCTATGACATGAAAATCTGGTCTCTCCTACTGTATAATATGCAGGTGTATACTTGGACAACAAATGCAAGATCTCAAAGATATTAGCTTGGATGTTTATTATTTTCTATAAAATAAAGGCTTGTGCTCAAAGCGTACATTGTCTGCTTTCCCATTCTAGTTCTTGGCTTATTTATACTTAAAATACCATCAAATCTTAATGGTTCTTTTTAAACTTATTTATGTTCTGAAGGTTGTTTGTTTGTTTGTTTTTGGAGAGGGAGGTCGAGTTTGAGAGAGTAGCCCTAGCTAGCCTCCAGTTTGTGGCAGTCCTTCTGCATCGAATGGTTTGTCCCACCTGGCTTTAATGATTCTTTTAAATAAGAATAACAGTGACAGATGCTAAAATATTTGCTTGGGGCGGATGGGGCAGGTTAGTGCTAGAGCTAGTGATTAGCTTGTATGAGGTTCTAGGTGCATTTCTTTGCACAGCCAAAAAGATTGTAAAATGCGTATTCATTTTATAGCTGAGATGAATTTCAGTCACTCTAGTGTTACTAACTTATTCTGGAAGAACAATATAATTATTTATATCCTAAAAGTAATCTGAAGAAAATGATATTGGATGTATTCAGATCTATTGTCCCTCAGCAATCTCTGAATGCTTAGTGGTGGTGCAGTGCCTGGTTCACAGCATGGACTCACTGTTTGCTGGGGGAAGTGGTCCACTGGGAACTGAACCGGTATCATAGAACCAGAGTCTCTGTAAAAACAATGCAAAACATGTTGGATCATTTCTTTGCCAGTAACACCATATCACAGATTGGATGAGTTAAAAAGAAAAGGAATTTATTTTGCCTTGTGGTTCTGAACATTGCAAGTCACAGAGTTCTCCATCTCTCAGTGGCCTTCTTTTCTTGGATAGGATTTTTCTGTGTATCCGTGGCTGTCCTGGAACTCACTCTGTAGACCAGACTGGCCTCCAACTCAGAGATCTGTCTGCCTCTGCCTCCCAAATGCTGGGATTAAAGATGTGCACCACCATGTCCATCTTGATAATGGCCTCTTACTGGCAGAAGTCTGAGAAGGTACAGGACATTGTATAGTGAGAGACTAGGGTCATGTGTGTAGATCTGTTTCTTCTGGTCTCTTGCGCTTCTTGTAAAGCCACCTGGACTCAATCACGAGGGCTCTTCCCTGAAGACCTTGTCTAATCCAGGTCACCTCCCAAGGCCCCACCTCTGAACCCCCCATAGTCAGATTAGTTCTTCCCGCCTTTTCTTCTCTTTCTCCCCCTGTCATCCTGAGAAATGACAACCTTGTTCTTATTTATTTCTTCCTCCTCCATTACAAACTCCTTGAGGGCAAGAGTCTTTTCTCATCTTCATATCCTTAGTGCTTAGCACAGAGGGAATCAGAAAATGATTTCTGAACTGTCTTTGCCACATTTACTAAATGTAAACCTTGACATGATAGGGGTGTTTTTGTCACACAAACCATTGCACGTTTGTCACACTTCACGCTGCTGTCAGCTTTCTTTGGGCATGCCCCGTTCTGTCTTCTTCCTTTTGTGTAGCTGTAACAAAAGCAGTTTAAGGGAGATGCTACCTTGTCTCACACACAGTTCCAGGCCCATCGTTGCAGAGACCTTAGAGCTGATCCCTTCGCGTTCATTCATCCCTTTCTGCCTTCCAACCTGAGGTGGAATGTGGTTGGCTGCTTTAAGCCTGCAGCCTTGACTTCTCTGCCGTGATGGATTACACCTGTGAGTTAGAGAAATCCTTTTCCCTCATTACTGCTGTCAGGTTATTTTATCATGGCTGCAGGAGAAGAAACTGAGACAGATTCCATCCCCAAGATCCAAGAGGCTTTTATAGAAAACCTAAGGCTATTGTGAAAGTCCTGGTGACTCCCATGGCTTATATGGTAAAGTCAGACTCCATTACCCTTTCCTCCTCTGTGGGGAGCATAAGGTTTTTGCACCCACAGAGCGCAGGGAAACCAGGAATTTTAAGCACCCAGGATTGCCGTGTCAAAGGGAAAGCTGTAGAACCTGTCTTTTCAGAAGGCCAGGAACTGGAGGTGAGAAAAACCCTGAAATCTGTGATACCTGTTGGGCCGTGATATATCAAAGTCCTACCACCAGAACGTGAGGTAGCTAGTGATCTAAAGGATCTCTACACTCCCTGTACAGCTAGGGGCTCCCCCAAGCGCCCACAACAAGGACCAGAGGTGGCTGATAGCCCAGACGACCTCTGTTTTATCTGTATGACCAAGACCGTGCCAGACCCTCCCTTAGACCCTTAAACTAATACAGGTAGTTTAGCTCTAGAACCCATCTTCTTGGAAGAAATGGCATCTGCCTTAAGTTGTTTCAACACAGTTATTGCCTCCTTGTGCACCAGGAATACGGTTACACCTGAAACCTTTTCCTAATTATATTGTGCTTAAGTATGCTGGCAATAAACTGCCTGGCATCAGACTTCCTAGAAGTTGATCCAGTCTGACAGGTGAGTCAGGCTGAACCGATTTTTCATTCTCACCTCGTTTCCCTGCCTGCCCTGACTCCTGCCAGGACCTCCTCACTTCTCTTTCTTCTTCCTCCTCCTCTTCTTTCTTCTTCTCTTCCACTTCTCTTCTCCCATTCTGTTCCTTTTTTTCTTTCTTCTTCTTCTTTTTTTTTTTTTTTTTTTTTTTTCAAGACAGGGTTTCTCTGTAGCTTTGGAGCCTGTCCTGGAACTAGCTCTTGTAGACCAGGCTGGCCTCCAACTCACAGAGATCTGCCTGCCTCTGCCTCCCCAGTGCTGGGATTAAAGGCGTGTGCCACCACTGCCCAGCTTCCCATTCTGCCCATTATGTTTCTAGCAGTGTACTTGGGACAGAGTTAGCATCAGAGGAGCTGGCAGTGATGCTGGCAGTGAGTAGCGGAGCTGAGGCCTGTAAAGCTGCGTACAACTGATCCCTTGCCCTTAGTCTCTGGAGAGCTGTAAGGGTCCTTCTGATTTTCTGGAATGTTGAGGAATTAACAACACTGCACTTTCCTGGCATTGGGACTTCAAAAGGCAGTTTTGGCTTCTTCTAGACTGAAGTAGGAGGATCAGGAGTACAAGGTCAGTCACACTCAGTTACGTATCTAGTTTGAGGCCAGCCTGGGTTCCATGAGATCCTACCTCCAAAAGAAAAAGCCAAACCAAACTCAACCCCTATTTTTGAGCATATTCCCACACAGTATAAGACTAGTGAAAGGCCGCGAGAAAGGGCCGGGGCTAGCCTACGCCACCTGCACCTTTGCACTTAGGTCTGATGGTTCCCTTGGTTGGCTCCACTCCAATGTCCTACAGGTTCTTCAGAGTCTACTCTAAATTTGTCACCTCCCTCGACCCTGGATTTCCTTCCTTGTTCTTTATCACGGTCACTGACATCAACAAGTACCTCATTATCTAAGGAAGCTAGAACATCCTCGCGTCTACCTCCCATGGCGTCTGTTCTGTGTGCGGCTGGGATGAACTCACAGGTTCTGCCTCCTTACTGACCATCTTTGGAATTTATCCCTTTTCTCTGTCCTTCACTTCCAGTTTCCCACACCAGGCCCTTTCATTTCTGGCCCGAACTAATTGCCCCAGCTCTTTGCCAGTTTGCTTTCAGTGATATCATTTTCTATCCCTTTTACATACCAAATTTTCCTGATGAAATATGGATCTTACTGTGCCATAAGCCCAGTTTAGTATCCTGTTCCTCACTGTTTTTAGTGTGAGATATGACCATCAAAAAATGGGCTTTTCTGCTCTAATCCTGGGTCATTCTCCTGCCCACCTTTCCGTCCTGCCTTCTCGTCCCTCCCAGACTCCAAGCCCTCCTGCCTGTCTTGATGGCCTTTTCCCACCGCAGGCTGCTTTTCCACCGCAGGCTGCTTTGCATCTGCTGTCTCTCCTGCCAGGAATCCACCCCCCTTTTGTTAGTTGTTTTGGGGCATCTGGGTTTAATGCACAGCTGTGTGCTCCTATACCACCCACATAGCATTTTTGTCATAGCATGTATTGTAAATATTAGAACAGAATGTATTTCTTTACTGTGGAATCATACAGGATTCCTTGAGGGTAGGAACTGCATTCCTGTCTCTTTACCCAGCATGGGGTATGGCTCAAATAAGGTAGTTTCTGAAAGCTAGTCATGGCCAACGTTAACTTTATTTGTTACGGAATGTGGGCATCACATATGTTAGGCAAGTGATTTTTCTGTTTCTTCCCGAAACCGGGTCTCGTGTAGCCCTGGCTGTCCTCAAACTGGATGTGTGTCGGAGGATGACCTTGGGCTTCTTCTCCTCCTGCCTCTACAAACACGGTGTTAGAATCTCTGGCATGTGCCTCCATACCCAGTTTGTGTGGAGCTGGGAACCCAGGGCCTCATGTGTACTAGGAAAGTACTCTAGCTGGGTGTGGTGGCGCATGCCTTTAAGCCCAGAACTCAGAAGGCAGAGGTGGGCAGATCTCTGTGAGTTGGAGGTCAGTCAACCTGTTCTACTAGGCAAATTCCAGGACAGCCAGAGCTACATAAAGAGATCCTGTTTTAAACCACAAACGAACTCTCCCTAACTTTTCCAGTTGAGCTACATCCCTAGCCAACAAGCCATTTGACTTAAACATTAATTATAATCTATTATTATTGTGTGCTATGTGCATGATGTGTGTGGCATGTGTGTGGGGTCAGTGAACAGCTCCGTGGAGTCAGTTCTCTCCTTTCATCTTTGTGTGGGCTCTGGGTATTATACTCACGTTACCAGATCTGAGGGGGATGAACCCTCACCTGTGCCATCTCACCCCCAAGTCCTTTCATTTTAGTGGCTAGTATTTTATAACTGACTAGGGGAAAAGTGAAGTGCTCTGTTGTAACATTTAACTGGTGTTAGCACCAGCTGGACACCTTGTTACTCGGGGCTGGCATGAGCCACCCAAAGATAACAGACTCTGCAAGGCTCAGCTTCTGCCCTTCAGGAGACTGACTTATTTCAGATGCCAGTTACTGGTAGTTGACCAGCCCACCCATACTGGCTCACTGGCTACAATCTAAGGGATTCCTATGACCCCCCCCCCCCCCGCTGCTCAGGTTTTATGATTCTAGAATAACACAGAACTCAGGAAAGTGCTCTTACATATATAGTGTTATTATAGAGAATGTTAGTCAGAAAAACGCCAGATGAAACAGGGCATGGTGTCATATGCCTGTTATCCCAGCAGAAGAACCAGAAGTTTAAAGTCATCCTCGGCTGTGTAGCAGGGTGGAGTCCTAGTCTGGAATTCAGGAGCTCCTAACTGGCTGAGTCCCCACATAGAGAGGTTTTATGCTCTACTGATGGGGAGGGGCTGTCACCCTCACTGTAGCTTCCTCAGGACATCCAGGCGTTCCCCACCTTCTGTGTCTAGAATTTCTATTAGCTTTGTTATATGGGCATGCTCCATAAATGACTAGTCACATGACTGAACTTAATTTCCCGCCTTCCTCTCCCCAGCAAAGGCTGTGCAGGCTGGTTGGTCTCCTTGGTGATCAGACGCCTGTCTTAAAGGTTCCCGAGGCAGCAGTGTGTAGAACATACCTAATTCCAGCACATAGAGAGGCAGGAAAATGAAGAGTCCAAGGCCCACCTGGGTTAGAATGAGAGAGACCCTCTTAGGATTGGGTCAGGGAGGAGAGAGATGAGGAGAGAGGAAATGATGGGCCAGGGGCCCTGCTTCAGCCATCTTGTTAGTATAACAAAGCCAGTCCTGGCACACGGGAAATGGTTTTAGAGCTCTGTAGCAGGCAGATTTTACTGTCGTTGTTGAGACTGTTCAGGTAGTATAGACTGGCTCAGAGCTCTCTGTGTAGCTGACGATGACCTTGAACTTCTAAGCCTCCTGCCTCCTCCTCCTGAGTGTTCACGTCAAGTATAGTTAGTGCCAAATACAGTGTTAGCTCCGGGGCTGCAGGCATGTGCCACCCTGCCCAGCTAGGTCAGACAGCTTCCATACACAACATAGAGTTGTAGAGTAGGTGGTTTTTTCTTTATTTTAAAAACTTCATTCAAATGACATTAAGGTTGAAACTTCTTAATGTAAGTTTGTAGGTTGTGAAAAGATTTGTCAGCAGAAATTACAGTGGCTTCCCTACTTGTAACCATGTATCTTGTATTTAGGTATTCCCAGTTCCAGAGCGAATACAGCTTAGATGAAGTAATGAAATCTAGGACGATTTTCGATTTTCTGACTGTCTTGCAATGCTGGTAAGAAAAGCATGTTAGTATTTCCTAAGCATAGCTAACTGCTCATCCCCTGCCCGTCCCTCCCTGGGTAAATGTTAGGCTCTGTCTGTAACTTTTGTAGAATTGCCAGCGTCCCCCCACTCTGGGTGGCTTTATCAGCGTCCCCCCACTCTGGGTGGCTTCACCAGCGGTCCCCACTCTGGGTGGCTTCACCAGTGTCCCCCACTCTGGGTGGCTTCACCACTGTCCCCCACTCTGGGTGGATTCACCACTGTCCCCTCACTCTGGGTGGCTTCCTGAGCATGTACCCAACTTTTTGTTGCTGCTCTGAGGCAGATCCCCTCTGTCATGAAAAAATACATTTTACCTCTTCCTTCTCTAGTAACTTTTACTTGTTTGGGGTATTCTGTGTTTATTTATTAAAAACGCCTTAGTAGGCCAGTGCAGCCCTAAGGCTCTGGGAGCGTTTGTTTTCCCTGTAGACTTCTAGCACGGAAAACTTTTCTCTGTGATAGATAAGAGCGAAATGAAGGATTCATAGCTCTAACGGTGCTCACAGTTACATTGTGAAACTTGCCTGCCGCTCTCTTGCTCCTCGAACATTGACTGAGGACGGTGTAGTCCTGCGTCCATTCCTGACTGAGCTCTGGGGATACTGTCTGGGATGCAGTTGACAAAATGGGTCAGCTGTCACCTGGCAGAGTCTGGAGGACGGCCCACTTAGAAAATCCTTCCCAGCTCATCGAGGGGCTCTTGTGTGTGCCACCTAGCTTCCCAGCTGATTGTAGATCTCTGTTGAGATCTCAAGGGTCTTACCTCTGGATTTTTTAATGTCCCCATTCTATTCTGCCCCAGCTTCCAAGAGAATTCCAGACTGAGCTCTCTGGGATACAGCAAGGCTGGAGTGGTATGAGTCCCTAGTAGTATCTTCATAGAACTAATGCGCTCTGCAGAGGTCCCCCAGCCCCCAGTCTGAACCCCTAGGAGATGGACGGTGTTGGAGTAATTGTTTCACTTCCTCCTAGTCCCACCTCTGATGGCGCTGCAGCAGCAATTTTGTCTAGTGAAGATTTCGTACTGAAGTACGGCCTGCAAGACAAAGCTGTGGAAATTGTGGCACAGGAGATGATGACTGATTTGCCAAGCACATTTGAAGAAAAAAGCGTTATTAAAATGGTATATCCGAGGTTCATTTTTTTTTAATTAAATTAAGGAAATATTATTTTAAATTGCAACCTGACACTTTATTGTTGTTAGCTCTGGAAGGCACTTATAAAAAACTTGATCTAGAAAGGTTCTTGTGTAGCCCATTTTCTTAGTCATGGTTTCTGTTGCTATGAAGAGTCACCAGGACCATGGCAACTTTTTAAAAATATTTATTTTTATTTTTATGTGCATTGGTGTTTTACCTGTATGGATGTCTGTGTCAGGGTGTTGGACCCTGGAGTTACAGAGACAGTTGCAAGCTGCCATGTAGGTGCTGGGAATTGAACCCTGGACCTCTAGAAGAGCAGGCCAGTTCTCTTAACTGCTGAGCCATCTCTCTTGCCTGACCATGGCAACTCTTATAAAAGAAAGCATTTAATTGAGGTGATGGCTTACAGTTCAGAGGTTCAGTCCATATGCATGCAGACATGTAACTGGTTACATCTTGATCAGGAGGCAACAGGAAGTGGACTGAGACACTGGGTGATAGTTTGAGCATATGAGACCTCAAAGCCCACCTCCACAGTGACACACTTCCTCTAACAAGGGCACACCTACTCCAGCAAGGCCACTGGGAGATGGAGGATGGAGAATTAGGAATTCAGGCCCAGCCTTAGCTACATTGCTAATCAGATGCTGCTGCTTAGGATGGCGTCATAAATGTGGTGTTTTAATTTATTAGACATGTTGGTTTTTGATTTTATTTATTTATTTATTTACTTACTTACTTACTTACTTACTTACTTACTTTTGAGAAAGGGCTTCTTCGTGTAGCTCTGGCTGTCCAGGAACTCTCTCTAGACCAGGCTGGCTTGAACTCAGAGATCCACCAACCTCTGCTTCCCAAGTCCTAGAATTAAAGGTATTTACCCTTATTAAAGGGAAAATAAAAGATTTCAGACCTAAAGTGAGTTGAACAATTGAAGATTTGCCCCTCAACCACAGGAGCAGTTGTGACAGTAAATTGGATAAAATAAATTTTTACAACATGCTTTAAATGGGAAATGCTTACGCAACTTAATCAAATGCTTTAATTTGATTCCCCGTAAGCTCACGTGTTACAGATTTAATGCCTGATCCAGCATTGTTTTGAAGTGGAGTCTTTGGGAGGTGACCAGATCTTGGGAGCTCCAACCTAATCAAAGGATTAATTCATTGATGGGTTCACAGTTTAATGGGTTTCAGGGACGAGGCTTTGTGGAAAAAGCTAGCTCTGACTGCTCCCTGGCCTTGGGGGGGGGGGAGGGGAACAGCCTTGCTCTACCATGTGTTCTCTGCTAGGATTTAAAAAAAAAAAAAAAAAAAAAAAAAAAAAAAAAAAACCTTGCAATGAGTCTGGTGTGATAGCTCCAGGTGACCCTGGGTTGAAACCTGCAAAACTATGAACCAAAATGACTCTTTCCTGTGGGGCATGGCTGCGTGACGTGTAACCTCAGCTCTTGAGAAGAAAGGCAGGAGGAACAGGAGCACAGGGCCATCCTCAGCTGCACAGTAGATTTGAGGCTAGCCTGGGCTACATGAAATCCTGTCTGAAAAATAAAACAAGCGGGAAAGAACCTTTCCTGCTCTTCAGTTGTTTTCTTGGGTGTTTTGTCAGAGCAGTGGGGTGTTGACCGGCAAAGTCAAGGTCATACCATTGGGTGATGGCACGTAGCTTCTAGTCAGGTTCTGGTAGCACATTGTATATTACTTCTGCCTTTTCCTTGAATAGAAGTTGACTATGGCCTGTGCAAAAGTGGTTTGAATCCTCTGTGATCTTCTAAAAGAAGGTTGCATATTTTCCTATAGAATTGTTCCATATTTTTCACTGTGACTCATAATAATGTATTAAAAATTCTCTTCAGCCAGTACAACTATACATTATAACTTCATCAATACAGCTATATGTTACAATTCCATAGTTTTCATAACAGCCTAGATAGAACCTTGGAGATTCTAAGTCCTTTTTCGATGTCTTACTTAAACTTTTGTTCTTTATGGTAGGTATAAAATTCTGTATGTACATTCTTCTTTTTGGACATTATTTTATTTAGACCTTTTATGTAATGCAGGTTCAGCTGAGATTTCACTATGTGTGGAATTTTGAGCTTTTAATATTATGCGTGCACTAGTCTCTTAAACGCCTTGGCTAAAAGGCCACGGGCCGCTGCCCTTTCTCACTCCCGAATGGACTTTTGGTTCTAGGTTGGTTTCGATATGACTAAAGAGGCCGCCAGGAAGTGCTATGAGAAGTCCGGCCTGAGACCCACCGACGTTGATGTGATAGAGCTTCATGACTGCTTTTCTGTCAATGAGCTCCTGACTTACGAGGCCCTGGGGCTCTGTCCAGAAGGTAGTGTCTTTGAAGATGGCTCTCCCCGTGTGTGTGTGTGTGTGTGTGTGTGTGTGTGTGTGTGTGTGTGTGTGTGTGTTGGTCCCACTGAGAAGCCGTCACTTTCTCATTAAGCAATAGGAGTCACTAACTGCCTGTCCCTGCACACTGGCTCTGCCACACTGTGCAAACTGGTTTAGAGCATCCAGTCTTGGACGGCACCAACCCTGGCAGAACAGAGTGTATACCTTCCTTTACACCATGCAAGTCAGTGCTTAGAATGTCCTGTTCCATTTTAGAGAGGATTTATTAGGCCTACAAACCTCAAGTATTTTTAAATTGTGTTTAAATAAAGCCTTGCAGAAAGGAAAAACGGCAGAGCTGATGATTGACAGGTGTGACGGGTTCCTGTCCATTTCTAAAGCGCACCATTCTGAGCGCATGAACTCCGGTTGTTCACTTCCTCGTCGGCCTTTGACAGCGTTGTTCACATTTCAGGCTTGCTCAGAGGATAGGACTGCATCTTACTGTAGTCTTGACTTGCATTCCTCATGACTAATGATACTGAAAACCTTTTTATGTGCCTATTGGTCATTCATTTATCGCCTTTAAAAAAAAAAGATTTATGTTATGTGTATATGTTGGTACCCGTGTGTGGGTAAGTGAACGAGTAACTTCAGGGTCCCCTAGGGTTGGAGTTACAGCTGGTTGTGAGTCACCCTATGTGGGTGTTAGGAATCAAACTTGGGTCCTCTAGGGAAGAGTAGTGCATGCACACCTAACTGATGAGCTATCTTTCCAGCCCCTCATGTACCTTCTTTTTACGTATCCTGTGCCTGTCTTTTTATATCTATTTAAATCTCTGCCTTTTGGTTGTCTGCTCTCGTTATTGTATTTTAAGAATGTATGTATTTATATACATACACATATATAACATCACAATTTTAATATATATACTCTATATATTCTAGATACATTTCAGAGATAAGCTTCTTTTTGTTTGTTTTTTTTTTGTGTGTGTGTGTGTTTTGTATTGTTTTGTTTTTTGAGACAGGGTTTCTCTGTGTTGCCTTGGCGGTCCTGAAACTCATTCTATAGACCAGGCTGACCTCGAACTCACAGAGATCCTCCTGCCTCTGCCTCCTCAGTGTTGGGATTAAAGGTGTACTCCACTACTGCCCAGCCAATGATAAATGTTTATGTTGTGAATATTTTCTCCTAGTCCAAGAACATAGTCTTCTGTGTCCATATGGTTTAGATGGACCATTTTATTATGTTTTCTTCTTGTGTTGTGTACTTTTTATTCTCTGCTTTCCTTCTGACTTCTTTTGCATCATTTGAACATTTGTAGGATACTATATGTATCTGCTGGCTTTTTGACTGGATCTCTTTTTAAGATTTATGTATATTAGTTTATAGTTATCGTGTGTATTGTGTTTATTGGTGTGCACGTGGCATGGTGCACATAAGGAGGTCAGAGGACAACACCATGGAGCTGCTTTCTCTCTTTCCCCCTTTGTAGGGTTTTAGGGTCACACTCAGGTCACCAGGCTTGTCTCAGGAACATTTTACCTGCTGAGCCATCTCCTAGGCCTTCCCTTTTCCCCAGGCTACTCTAACTTGCTGGCTAGCTGACAATGACCTTGAACTTCTGGCCCTTTTGCTTCTGTCTCCCAAGTTCTGTCACTCTACGGAGTTAGCTCCCTCCTTAGCCCCTGTTTCTTTTTCTTCTCTAGAGGCTGCTGATAGGACATCCTCAGCACTGTTGGCCTTTGAGCCCTGTCGTTCTGTAGTAGAGTGTGCACATTTTAGGGTGTTCAGCAGTGAGTGTGCTTGACCTTCTGCCCACAGAATGCCACAAATGCCTCCCACAGTCGTGACAACCAAAAATGTCTCCAGACATTACCACGTCTCTCCCTGTTGGTAAAATCTCCCCCAGTTAAGAACCGCTGCTCCAAGGCCATGGTGTGTCCTTAGCCTTCAGTCTCTAGTAGTTAGTATTGTGCCTCTTAACATGCAAGGAGGAACCCTGGCCACCACACAGGCCCTTAACTGACTCCTCTTTGCCTTCATTGTTGTAGTCGTCATGTATATCGCACCTGTTTATATTGAAAATATTAACGTGATCATATTTGAAGAGATTAAGAGGAAAAAGTATTTTATATTTACCTATGTATTTATAATTTTTGTCACTTCATTCTTAAAGATCGTGTGTGTGTGTGTGAGTGTGTGTGTGTGTAGAATCTTCATGTTTGAGATAATGTCTTTCTCTTACTGCTCATGGCTGTGTACCCTACAAGCGTCTAGAGGCTCCCCTGTCTCCACTTCCTGTTTTGCTGTAGGAGTACGGGGGTTATAGATCCATGCTGGGCTCTTACGTGGATCTTAGGGTTTCAAATCCAGGCCCTCATGTCTGAGTGGCAATACTTTACCCACTGAGCCATCTCCCAGTCCAAGACTGACCTGGACTGGCAGGTTTTTCATTAGTGACAGGTTCCTGAGAGGAGGACCAAAGGAAGATAAATTAAGAAGACATGAAAGTTTGGGATCAGGATGCAACGATGTTTATTAAGATGTACAGCATATTATATATATAGTTCGCAGGGGGAAATGAACACAGTCATCGGAAAACTATCATATATAGACCCAGTACACAGCATCTTTGAGACTCAACTCCAGTCTCTTCTGGGGGAAAAGGCCAGGTTCCCAGGAACCAAAACCTAACTCCTTTGAGGGCCTGTTTCTAGTTCCAGACTACAGGAGCCAAGTCTGCCCTGGGCAAAGACACAGACTAGCATTCCCTTTGCCCTTTCATCAGGGCTGCTGAGAAAGCCTTGGATCATCCTGGCTCCGAACACAAGAGCCCTGTTTCTTTGTTTTTATTCTCTGTATTTTGCCTGCATGTTTGTATGTGCACCGGTGTTTGCCTATTGCCTGAGCAGGACTAGAAGGGGGCACTGGATCCCCTGGAACTGGAGTTAAAAGCTGTTGTGAGCAGCTGGGAAACAAGCCTTGGTCCTCTGCAAGACTTGTGAATATACTTTTCTAAAAATGTAACAAAATAAAATATAATAAGATAAAACAAAAACTATCACATTGGAGTTGGACAAGGCATATGAACAGAAGGAAAAGAGCCTAAGAGAAGGCACAAAAATCAGAGACCCGCGTGTTTGCACTTAGGAGTCCCGTAAGAACACTGAGCTGGAAGCCATTATCTGTGCTCGTTGACCTGGTGCCGACCCTGGGCAGGCCCTGGGCAGGCTGCAGCAGTCTCTCTGAGTTCATATGCACTTTGATCATGTTGAGTTAGAGGGCCTCGTTTTCTTGGCATCCTCCATCCTGTCTGGCTCTTACACTCTTTCTTCTTCTTCAAGGTGGGTGAGTTCCCCTGTCCTGTTGGAAGGGATTTTGATAGAGATCCCATTTAGGGTTGAATGTTCCAAGATCCTCTCTCTGTCTCTGCTCCCACTCCGCTTTGAGACAGGGTCTAAATACACAGCCCTTACTGACCTGGAATTTACTGTCTAGACCAGGCTGATCTCGAACTCACAGAGATCTGCCTGCCTCTGCCTCCTGAGCTCCTGAGTGCTTGGATTGAAGGCATGCGCCATTACAGTGATGTCTGTTTAGAGCTTTTGGTATTACCCCACAAGTCTGTGGAACACTTACTTTTTTGTTTTGTTTTCTTTTTGTAGAATTGGTGATCAAACCTGGGGCCATTCGTTTTTTAAAATCCCCTTCCTGCTCTGAGCCTCTGGAGTAATTTCTTTTCCCCAGTTTTTCGAGACAGGGTTTCTCTATGTATCAGCCTCGACTGTCTGGAACTCACACTGGCTTCAAACTCACAGAGATCCACCTGCCTCTGCCTTCCGAGTGCTGGGGTTAAAGGTGTGCGCCACTGTCACCCAGCTTTTTTCTTTCTTTCTTTTTTTCCTTTTCTTTCTTCCTTTTTCTTTTTTTGGAGACAAGAGTCTTGCTGGCCTTGATCACATGACCATCTTCTTGCTTCAGCCTTCAGAATGGTAGGATGTCCTTTCATGTTTCTCTTCCTTTCCTTTTGGAGACAGATCTCAGGCTGGGGCTAGCTCAGGAGGCACAGTGCTTGCCTCACATGCAGGAACCCCTGGGTCCAGTCTCCAGTACCAACGAGCTCACTATTGCAGAGCCAGCTTTGACCTTGCAGCCTCTGCCTCTGCATCCGGGGTCAGCATCCTGGCCATGAACCACCACATCTGGATTTAGTGTTTTATTTCAAAGATTTCTCTTTTCAAATTTCTTTGGGATTCATTTTCTAGTTTCTTGGCTGTCCTGAGAACTTCTGTCTTGGTGTGTATTTCTAGTGTGTCTCCTTCCCCTTGCAGCTCTAGGATCAGTTTGAAAGTCCTCGATACCTTTGTAATCTAGACTTTGTAATCTATTGATGCTCTTTCTCCCTTGGGTTACCTCTCCCCATTTTATTTTTGAGACAAACTCTGTTGCTAGGACCGGGGATCACTGGGTTTAGGCGAGGTGGGATGGCCAGTGAGCCCAGGAGTCCACTGTCTCTGCCTCCTCAGGTCTAGGATTCTAAGCACACACACCAAACCCGGCCTTTTATGTGGGTGCTGGGGGTTAACTCAGTCTTCCTGCTTACTGCCTACATGCCTCATGGTTTACTGACCGAGTTATCTTTCCCCCCCCCCCCCCCNGTTTCTCTTGTGTTCTTTCACCCTTTCGCCCTCTTTTCTTTTCTTCGACATTTTTTGTTCCCCCCCCCCCCCCCCCCGCTCCACACTGTTTGTGACTTAGGGAGCGGTCAGCCCAGTTTGTTATGACAAGTTCTGTCTTGCCTTCGGAGGTGGTGACTGATGCTCATGTTTAGCTCCTGAGCCTGTTACAGCTGTGCTGGTTCGGGGCCCTCCTGTGCATCCATAGCTCAGGGGAGTGAGTCTCAGACCTACATAAGTCTCCACTCAGAATCAGGCTGGGGGCTCTGCTCTGGCTCTCTCTACTGTGGCCTCCTTTGCTCACTACTCAGCCTGTGGAGTTTCTTTTTCTGGTTCTGTTGGGTAGAAAGGGGGGTTTCAAATCTCAGCATTTGGGAAACAGAGACAGGAGGATCAGGAGGCAGAGACAGGTGGATCTCTGTGAGTTCAAGGCCAGCCTGGTCTATAAGAACTAGTTCCAGAACAGGCTCCAAAGCTACAGAGAAACCCTGACTCGAAAAACAACAACAACAACAACAACAACAACAAAAAAACCAACACAAAAAATAAAAACAAAATAAAATAAAAATCACTTTTTTAAAGATTTATTTGTTATTTAAGTGTGTGTTTGCATGTCTGTGCATGTGTGCACGCATATGTAGAGCCAGAAGAGGCTGTCTCATCCTTTGGTCATAGGAGGTTATCAGCTGCCTAAGTTTGTTTCTGGGAAGCAAACTTGTTGCAAGAGCATCAGGTGCCCTTAACTGCCAAGCCATCCTTCCAGCCTCTGCAGAGTCGGTCTCAAGTCTTATTTCTTTCTCAAGCCACTGTGACTGAATCCTTTGTTGAGTCCTGTTGGCACTGGACTCTGCCTTCAGATAAATCTGAGTACACCACTTCTTGCCAGGTTTGTCGCTGCCAGCATGATTTCTTAGGCTGTGGTTGCCTCACAGCTGGCCCTGCGTCTGCTTGGACTCCAGTCTCTTTGCTCAAGCCCACACAGAATGGTCAGGGTTGTCCTTCTCTTACAGGCCTGCTCGTTTCTCACTCACAGAGAGGAACTGGCTGAGTGTTGTCTCTTTAGGGTGCACCTAGGTGTCCGCAGCCTCTTCTCTCTGTGACTACTCTCCTGAAGCCACGTTGCCTCTTATTTCAAGCACCGTCGGTTCATTTTCCCCTCAGATGCTGCATCTAGAACCCCATGTAGTTTGTCCAGGGTTCTCTTCCTTGTTCCCACCTTTGCAAACTCTTTTCCATCCTCCTCTTCATGGTGCCATGGCTACGTACAGTACCCAAACCATTAATTATCGTCACCTCTGGAGCTCCCAGATCTTATTATTTGATCAGAAAAGCATCTGGAAGAATATTTTATATGATCCATGCACTTTTGTTTTGTAACCACCAAACAGCAAACAGATCATTAACGGGCAATGTGGAGGCCACCAAGCATGTGAAATAAATTTGTAGTTTTTTTTTTTTTTTTTTTTGAGGGGAGGGGTTTGTTTGAGACAGAATTTCACTGCATCTCCCTGGTTGGTCTGGAACTCAGTATGTAGGTACTGGAATCAAACACCAGGACATCCAATGCTGGGTACGCACTCTGCCACGAGCCACACTTTCAGTCCTGCTCTTCTGTTGTTTTTGTTTGTTTTGTTTTGTTTTGACAGTGTTCCTCCACGTAGTCCTGGCTGTCCTAGAACTCACTCTGTAGACCAGGCTGGCCTCGAACTCACAGAGATCCATCTTCCTCTGCCTCCTGAGTGCTGGGATTAAAGGTGTGCGCCATGATGATCAACAAGCCTTTTTTTTTTTTAATTTAAACAATTATATACCACATAGTAATACAGCTGAAACCAGAGAGAAAATAAATTCATTTTGGACACTTAAGAATTTTGAAACTGTAATTTCCAGTTAAAATGCTGCAGAGCGTTTGTGCTGTCCTTATTAGTTCTTTTCTGCCTCTCTGTTGCACCTGGGGCAACTTTGGAAGCTACAGGGCTTTTAGGAACTAGTCAGTGCTCTGTTTCATGCAGAACAGTTTGGAAAGGTTAGCCTTTATTGCTCAGTAACATTACTCAACGCTTAGAACCATTTGTAACAAATTATTAAGCTCGTAGGAAGTGTTTGTATTAAATACTCAGCTGTATGGGAAAGTTAAACAGACATGCCTTCTGTCCAGTATTATTTTGTAACATTTGTGAATGTTAATGTTTTCCTCCTGCAGGGCAAGGCGGAACACTGGTTGACAGAGGAGATAACACCTACGGAGGAAAGTGGGTCATAAACCCTAGTGGAGGACTCATTTCCAAGGGACACCCCCTGGGAGCAACAGGTGACAATATATTCAGATTCGAGAAATTTTTATTCTTTTTTTTTTGTCAAAATTATACTTTAGACCTTGATTTCCTTTTTAGCTCTTTTTTATATTTACTTATTTATGTATTGTATATGTATGTGTGCACATGCATGTTCTATAGCGCACACATGTGGAGATCATAGGACAGCTTGAGGGAATTGGCTCTCTCTTTCCAATTTTATATGGGTCCCGGGGAATCAAATCTCAGGTCATCAAGCTTGGCACATATCTATCTGCTGAGCCATTTTGCTGGCCCTTGTTTTTGATTTTTTTTTTAAGACAGTCTAACTGTATAACTCAGGTTGGGCTGGAACTCACTGTATAGTTCAGGATGACCTTAAACTTTCAGCAATCCCCCTGCCTGCCCCTCCCAAATGCGGGGATTGTTGGTATGAACTGCTGTGAGTGGCTGAAGTCAATGATTTCAGTATGTCTGTATTCTTTGAACCTGGAGTGACTGGAGCTTTCTTTTCTTTTCTCTTTTTCCTTCCTTTCTTTTGATTTCTTTATTTTTTATGTACATTGGGATTTTGCCTGCATGAAAATACAAGATTCCCCTCGAACTAGAGTTACAGATAGTTGTGAACTGCTATGTGGGTGCTGGTTCTTTGGAAGAGCGGCCACTGAGCCACCATTCCAGCTCCGTGAGTGGGGCTTTAAATGCTTCTTAACTGCAGTCGCTTGATTTCCCTTCACCTGCAGTGTGCTAATTCGCCAGCTGTTTCCTAACCGAGCTGCTGGACTATCCAGATAAGATCATCTCAGCTGAGCACTGCGTGGAACTTGCCTCCTCTTGAGAAATCCAGACTAGAAATTATGAAATAAGAGCTTTACTATGGCTCTGTTGCCCACTGGCCACTGTGATTCCTCTGAGCAGTTAGAAATTAATCACTTTGACTCTAAGGTCTTTAACTGAAAAAATGACAGCTTCTGTATTGCAGCTTCTAAAATAACGTAGTGGCAAATTTCTGTTGTTTGTTTCTGTAAAGGTAGATGGGCTGTGTTTTTTCTTTATTATCTGGTATGTGTTGATTAATGGAATATTTTAACTTCTTGAAATTTCTGCAATAAATTAAAGCAGTTAACCTTGTTTTATTTTTATTTAAAACTCAAATTTCAGTTGAGTGTAGTGGTGCAGACACCTTTGTAGTTGGACCTTTTCATCAGGACCATCGGCTTCCCAGTAATGACCTGGAGACTTATTATTAATTATAAAAGCTTAGCCAATGGCTTAGGCTTGGTACTAATTCTTACAACTTAAACTAACCCATTTTTATTGATCCACTTTTCGTCTCGAGCTTTATCATCTTTACTCAGCACTGCCCATGCTGCTTCTCTCTGCCTGGTTGGTGCCTTTTTCTTCTTAGCATCAGTTACCTGAAAATCCCGTGTAGCTACTGGCTGTTCAGCTTTTTATTAAACCAATCAGAATGTCACATCTTCACAGGGTACAAAAAGATTATTTCCACAACACAGCTTTAATCCCAGCACTCGGGAGGCAGAGGCAGGAGAACTCTGAGTTTGAGGCCAGCCTGGTCTACAGAGTGAGTTCCAGGACAGCCAGGACTACACAGAGAGACTCTGTGTCAAAAAACTAACAAAAACAGCAAGAACCCCTCAGGTTTTGTAAGTGTATAACATAGTAGAAAACAGAAGAGCTAGATGGATTGGGGAGGAGAAAGGAAGAAGTGTGGCAGGGTGCAGGGCTGTTGTGTAGCTCAGTGGTGGGACACCAGGATACAGAAGGCCCCAGGTTCTGTACCAGGCTGTTCAGGAAGGAAGATGCAGGTAGGCTGCGTATTCACAGGTAGCTCAGTGTGGTGTGCTACTCTGCCATTCTGTTTTTTCCTCTCGTCTTTGGTTCTTTTATTATGTCATTTAAAAAACTGGCAGAGGTTTATTATTTTCTCTCATCCATGGAATTCCTTCTTTATAGAAGTTTGTCACGGGTGCTCCTGGAGGGTAGAACTTAGCGAGGTTGTGGAGGAACGCTGCTTACCTGCGTGTTCTCCCTGGCTCACTCACCTTTCCTTTTAAAGCAGGACTACAAGCCCAGGAATGCCACTGCCCACCCTTGCCTTAGGCTAATCTGATGGCGGCATTTTCTCAGTTGAGGTTCCCTCCTGAGTGCTGGGATTAAAGGCCTGCGCCACCACTGCCCAGCCTAGTAGGGTCTCTTAAGAGACGTGACCTTGCTCACCACTGGTGGTTGGCTAGGTTTATAGTGTTAGGTGAGATTTGCTTCCTATTGAGTGGGCCTTGAGTCTAATTAGACAGCAGTGATCACCATCAGGACACAGTCACTATCGCACCGCTGGGGACATCTGGCTGTGCTGGTCATTGCTGTGGCTCATAGACACCACAGCACAGCTGGGTAAGACACTTGATTTCTCATCCCCCTTTTTATTTCCGGCTTGCCCAGGATAGTCCTCAGGAAGTAGGCTTTTGGGTTAGATCTAGCTCAACGCCTCTGAGTCCTGTGGCCAAGTGTGTGCTATCTTTAGCAATTGGCACTTTGACTTCTGGGATGAAACCAAGGGCAACAACAATGCCTTCACTGTTTGGGGAGTCTCTTGAACTCGGAAGAAGCTTTCTCAGGCCAGGCACTAGGTGTTTTGTTAGTCTACGGCTCTTGGCAGAGGCATTATCATCCCAAGTGGCCTTATAACTTCATTTAAACAATAAATGTGTGTGTATAATACACCTATCTGTGCTATACGTACTTTAAAGTTAGATGATGCCCTATGACTATTTCAAACATTCTCAGGGTTATAGATCCCTCCTTCTCCATCTGTATTGTCTCCTTCTCCCCTCCATTTTGAACCCCTACTCCTAACCAGTTCTTCCATTTCCCACTGAATATCGCCTGCTTCCTTCTCGTCCCCTCTCAAGAGTTCAGTTTATCTTCCTCGTTGCTTTTCAAAATGTTCCCATCTCAAAAGAATTAAGTGAGTCAACTTTTTTTTGAGACAAAAATCTCACTAAGTAGTCCTGGAACTCGACACGCAGATCACGCTGGCCTTGAACTCACAGAGGTCCGCCTGCCTCTGCCTCTGCTGGGATTAGAGGAGTGTACCACTACACACACATCAGCTGGTTGCAGTGTTTTCGATTTCAGCATGCCAGGAAACAATGGGTTGAAGAAAGTGTGTGAGCATTCCATGATTTTGTGAACTCGAGTCTTTTTTAAATGCTAGATCACTTAGCGTGGGAACTAGCTGCGAATCTTGGGCTCGAAGTTCCTGAGGCGAGGGTGGCTTTAGCTGGAAGTCCCAACTAGCCCTTGCGTGGGGCGAGTGGGTGGAGACTTCGCTCTCGGGTGGGCGGAGACTTCTCTCTAACGCGGCCGGGGACGCTCTGTGCTCGACTCGCCAGGTCTGGCTCAGTGCGCGGAGCTCTGCTGGCAGCTGAGAGGCGAAGCCGGAAAGAGGCAGGTTCCTGGGGCAAAGGTGGCTCTGCAGCACAATTTAGGCCTCGGAGGAGCTGTGGTGGTTACACTCTACAGGATGGGTTTTCCTGGAGCTGTCAGGTAAGCGGCATTCCAAGTTTTGCTACTTTTGTTCTTCTGAGTATTCGCAATAAGTGACGCTTGCATATTTTTTAAAAATTCACAGTTTGATTGAACATTTAAGGGAAAGTATGGCATTACTGCTTTAACCTGACGTTAAAAGTTAAGACTTCTTTTTAAGCTCAGTCAGCCTTAGGGAAGTTTTGTTCAGGAGGAAGAGCGAAGCTAGGAATGCTGACCCACACGTCAACAGAACCCAGGCAAGTCGCCTTTTGGTTTCATTTCCCACAGTCGATGCTCTCCTTTCTCTCGGGTTCTGAAGTGGTTCGGAGAAAACAACCAAATACTTGTGCCATTGGACCCTTGCAGACACGTTTCTCAACCAAGCCCTCATGGCTGCTCGAATTCCTCCTGTCTCGCATTCTTCCTCTCTTGGAAGCGCCTGCTGCTTCAGGTGCCTCTGTCCCAGCTCTCTCTGATCCCTCAGCTGCCCTGCAGCCTCTCGGGGGTTCTTCTCCGAGGCCTAGCTTTGCCCTGTGTTTGAGTTCCACCCACCTTCTGTACTATTCCAGATTATGTATATCCTCTTCGGAATCTTCTAGCTTTCCCTTCATTGGCTCCTTGCCTCCATTCCCAAACACCAGCGAATCTTCCCTAGTCCACAAACTCATTTTTCTTTTCTTTTTGCTTTAATTATTCCTTTTCATGAAGAGCCTCTTTTTTTTTTTCTTTTTTTTCTTGGGTTGTTTCATGGAGACGGTTTCTCTGCGTAGTCCCGGCTGTCTTGGAACCATATTACCAGGCTGGCCTCGAACTCAGAGATCTGCCTGCCTCTGCTGGCCACCACTGGCCGTGATGAGCCTCTTATAGTGAACCACCTTTGCTTTGTGTGTGCTGGGATTCCTCGGGGTCTGTCTGGAATGAGGTCAGATCAGATTGTGTTCTGAGCCGAATGAATGAACTGATTACCGTTGACCGTATTTTCCATTCTTAAAAGTCTTTAACCACACTGTAACTTTTTTTTAACACTGACGGGCTCTTTTTCTCTTGAAATTCTTGGTAATTACTTAATCATTTATTCACACATTTTGTTCTACAAAGGATGGGGCACGCTTACAGACACACTTTCCATGCTGCACAGCCCCCCTTAAAGTCTGTTCAGTGATTTCCAGATTATCCTTCCCGTGATGGGTTCTAGAAGGTTTCATCACCCCCGAATGGGCGAACACACACCCCAGATGCTTTCACTTCCAGTCTGTCTCTTCTGCAGTCAGCTCCTCACCCACTCCGTGTCTCTGGATTTGCCTGCTGTGCATATTCCATATAAAGGGGGTCAGGTGGTGTTGCTCTTTCGTGACTGGCTTCTTTGATGTAGTGTTTTCAAGGCGCTGTATTGCTGTGGAGGGCTGACTGGTATCTCATTGGTATGAAAGCCCCTCCTGGCTCTTGGTCGTTACTGGTCTCTTTTAGCAATCCTCATGCATGTGATGGGAAAGCTCACAATTTTGGCTTGCATCTCCTCAGTACTAATCATTTTCTGAGCCTCATTTCCTGGGCTGCTCATCTACCATCCGTGTATCATAGTTGGAGAACTGTCTGTTAGGGTTATTGCTGATTTGTATTAACCTTTTCTTTCTGGCTGTGCTGGCTTTTAAACCCAGGGTATTGTGTATGCTAAGAAAGAGCTTCATCACCGAGCGATGCTTCTGCAGCCGCATTTCTCTGTATAAAACCCCACATGGTAGGTAGTGCCAAACTCACCACAGATAAATTGGAGAGCAGAGGTAAGGCAGTTTAGCTAAAGAACGCTTAAGATTAAGAAGTAAGGCCTTAGCCACCACCACAGAGTAAAGTTCCTGTTTCATTTACTTCTCACTCACAATCTTGTGACATTGTTGATACTGAGCCTGTGAAGGCTCTTACAGTAAAATGTCCTGTGTATCTAATGGAAAACCAAACCCACACTAGGATATTCTTTAAGTTAACCTTTCTTTTTTAAAAACTTATTTATTTATTATGAATACAGTGTTCTGCCTGTATCTCTGCCTGCATTCCAGAAGAGGGCACCAGATCTCATTATGGATGGTTTCTAGGAATTGAACTGAGATCCTCTGAAGAGCAACCAGTGTTCTTACCCCCTCAGCCATCTCTCCAGCTCCCAATCTTTAAGCCCCTTCCAACATTATTTACTGCTAGACTAATTCCAGTAAACTTGTATTTACCAAATTAAAATAAAAACCAATCACAGTGCCGGGCGTGGTGGCACACGCCTTTAATCCCAGCAGAGGCATGCGGGTCTCTGGGAGTTCAAGGCCAGCCTGGTCTACAAGAGCTAGTTCCAGGACAGGAACCAAAGCTACAGAGAAACCCTGTCTCAAATCCAAAACAAACAAACAAACAAACAACCAATCATAGTTTAGTTTCTACTAAAATTTTGTATTGAACGAAGTTATGAGACTCTAGGCTCCATGGTACGCACACACCTATATTCCCAGGTCTTGGCAGGCTGAGGGGAAGTTCACTTAAGCTAGCCTGGGCAGCACAGCAAGAGTAAGCAAAGTAAGCAAGAAAACGAAAAGAAACCAGGGGAAACGTCTGTGTGGGAGATAGCTGAGTTTAAGTTATTACTCGATTTCTTTTAAACAGGGCAGGTATAAAAGTAACTTACAAGGAAAGATGTTCAGAAAATATTGACAGTATTTTGTGTTAACTTTTTCTCTAATCTAATGGAAGGTTGGTTAATCAATGATGAGCTTTCTCAAACACACAGAGAGAGAGAGAGAGAGAGAGAGAGAGAGAGAGAGAGAGAGAGAGAGAGACACCTTGACCTTTGGAAATATGTCTGTATCTGACACATAGTCAAGATACTTTGTACACTTTTGAGCTGCCAGGATCGATTGTTCTACCAGATAGAATCAAGAAGTGTTTAGCTTGGAAAAGGGCACATTGGTGATTAAAGGTTAAAATACAGACTTATTTATTTAAGGCAGGGTTTCACAATGTAGCTCTGGCTAGCAGGGGCTTGCTGTGGCCCAGGGTGGCCTTGAATTCACAGAAACTTACCTGCCTTTCTGAAGTGTTGGGGGATTAAAGGCGTGTGCCAGCACATGAGGCAACTTGTTTCTTAAGACTCATTTACTGATTTTATGTGTGTGTCTGTTTTGTCTGAAAGCATATTTGTGAACCACATTCATGCATTCCCGGTAGAGTGCAGTGTATCTTGTGGAACTGGAGTTAAAGGCGGTTGTGAGCCACCGTGTGGGTGCTGGGATGAGAACCTGGGTCCTCTGGAAGAGCAGCAAGTGCTCTTAAGTGATGAGTCATCGCTCCAGCCCCAGAGTTTCAGTTTTATAAGATGAAAATTTAATCTTTGTACTGAACAGTTAAAAGTAGTTTGGGTGATGAAGTTTACGTGACGTGGGGTTTTTGTTGTTTTATGTTTTGAGGTAGGGTCTCATGAAGCCCAAGATGGACTAGGAACTCACTATGCATCTGAGGACGATCTTCAGCTCTCCATCCTCCGTCTCTACCTCCCAAGAGCTGATGTGATGTACACCTCTATATCTGGCTGTACTCTGTATATCTTGACACACTGAAAATACTGGAGAAGATCTTAAAAGTGTATAGGATTGTTTTGTACTTACACCCAAAAGGAAATGCTGCATTTCTTTAGGAGATTACTCAAAGATTCTATTTTTATCCCACCCCAAACAAGCATTTAACCTTCTTAGCTATCACCATGGCAGAGATGAATTCAATTCGTTGAGATTTGAACCATAAATGGTTCTCAGAAGAACCAGGTTACTGTTGTCCCATCCCTTAGGAACTTGACCCTTTGACAGTGTTTGCCATCGTTCACTCTTATCTGCTGGACCTTCTCTGCTCTAGGCTGCTGTGACCCTTTGCCTGATTTCTGAATGAATCCTCACTGGCTCCCAGACTTCTAAATAATGTCTTCCAAGGGACACTGTCCTGTCTTCTCTTCTCTATAGTCTACTCCAGGACTTCAACACTCTTTTTTTTTTTTGTTGGTGGTTGTTACTCCACTGGATCGATCCCTGTGAGTTCTGGACCCTCCTATCCTCCTGCCTCTGACATCACAGACTCCCCCAACTGACTGCAGCTGAGGTAGACCACCCGGGACTGCAGCTGAGGTAGACCACCCGGGACTGCAGCTGAGGTAGGTAGACCACCCGGGACTGCAGCTGAGGTAGACCACCCGGGACTGCAGCTGAGGTAGACCACCCGGGACTGCAGCTGAGGTAGGTAGACCACCTGGGACTGCAGCTGAGGTAGGTAGGCCACCTGGGACTGCAGCTGAGGTAGGTAGGCCACCTGGGACTGCAGCTGAGGTAGGTAGGCCACCCGGGACTGCAGCTGAGGTAGGTAGGCCACCCGTTCTCTCTGTTCCCACTTTACTCTTCACCTTAGTCATTTCCAGTTATCCCCAGAACCCCCAAGATAGCCTTTCTACCCTCTTTCCACGTCCCTCATCCCAGCAGCAAAGTCTGTAGATTCTGCTTTTGTTTTGGATCTGTCCCCTTCTTTTCATTCCCATCAGCAGACTGTATCCAGGCCGCCGTCACTTATGCCCGGACCACTGCAGCAGCCTCCAGCCCGTTCTCTTCACCTGCTTTCATGTCCCCTCTCTGAATCATTCTGCACACTGTTGGCAGGACTGTCAGGACACACTTCTGCTTTACTGCTGCTCTCTCTGTGGCTTCCCAGATTCCTTGCTTTGTGTGCCCATGTCTTCTGTACAGCTCTCCACCTTCAGGCCATGTCATTTTCTCCCCGCTTGCTGTGTTGGTCACTCTGATTTTCCTTTTTTCCTTTCATCCCCAGCTTTCTGCCCTTGAGATCATGGCAGCTTGGTCTTCAGACCTTACCTCTCAGATCATTCCTTGAACACTATTGCCTTGCATGTTGCAGGCAGTCGCTGGATGTTGCTTATGTGTTTAATGGCTGGTGTTTTCTTTGCTTCCTTCTTTCCTTGCTTTCTTTTTCTTTCAACAGGGTCTTACTATATATTCCTGGAATTCCCAATGTAGACCAGGCTGGCCAGAGATCTGCCTGCTCCTATCTCCCAAATGCTGGGATTAGAGGCATGCACCACTATGCCCAGCTAGTTCTTTTTTTTCTGAGACAATGTCTTACTAGGTAGCCCAGGTTAGCTTGAAACTCACTGTGTAGCCAAGGCTGGCCTTGAACTCAATCCTCCAGACTCTGTCTCCCAAGTACTGGGATTACAGGCTCTGCCACCATACCAATTTAGATGGTTATGAAATGACTGAAAGAGGATGGGAGTGAAGCTCATTGGGAAAGTCATGCTTAGCATGTACTAGGTCCTGGGTTCAAGTCCCACAGAGAGAGATAGAAGATAGATAGATAGATAGATAGATAGATAGATAGATAGATAGATAGGAAGATAGATGATAGAAGATAGACAGAAGATAAGGGGAGAAAGGGAGGAAGGAGTGATGATGGAGCAGCTGTGTCTCCCTCCTGTGACTTCCTGGCTCAGCTGCCTTCACCAGTCTGTGCTGGTCTCTCAGGAATTTCCTGACAGCTGAACATTGACTGCTACCTCTGACCTGACAGCATTCACGGCTGCTGCTGTTTTCCACAGGCTGCACACTGCTAGGCGCTTCTCGGGCCCTTGTTTTAATTCTGCAAAGTCACTGGTACTCCTTTTCCTCCTCCTGTTGTGCAGTGGGATGAAGTCCGCCCTTTGCTCAGAGTCCTACTGCCTGTGAATGGAATAGGCCCTTCAGAGCTCTAAGACCTGTGTTGCCAGTGCACATCAGGCCATTATCAGTGGTCGTCTCCTACGCGTCAGCAATGTGTCATTATCTCCTATCACAGGTCAAAGGGAATCTCGACCAGCCTGGCCTGTGTTCCACTGCCTCGTCCACTTCCTTGTAATTAGGTTCTGATTGCCATCATCTCTGATCGGATGATTGCAATAGACTCTTAGTTGATCTCCCTGTCTCCTGATTTGTTCCTTTAAGGTCTACTTTCTAGCTGAGAGTTAGATTCTTTTTCAAGATATAAACTAGGACATGCTCCAGTGTTTTTTTGATTATACTTAAAACTGAAACTTGGTGGGGGTGGGGGTGGTTTATTTGTCTGTTTTTTGTTTTTGTGATGAGGGTCCTCAAGCATTCTAAGTGCATGTTCTACCACTGAGCTACACGCCAGTCCTTAAAACTGAAATGTAACGGGCTGGGGGCATTTTAGCAGCAGAGTGCTTGACGAGCAGGCCCAAGAGTCTGGATCCCATCCCCAGCACTGCAAGAAAACCAAAGAAACCAAAACCACTGAACCAATTACCTAAGGCCTGGGAGGTCCTGTTCTGTTCTCGGCCCTTTGGTTTCTCACAGCCTGCCTCTCTCCTCCTCTGCTGTAGCCACGGCCTCTCTCCTCTGCTGTAGCCGCGGCCTCTCTCCTCCTCTGCTGTAGCCGCAGTCTCTCTCCTCCTCTGTTGTAGCCGCGGCCTCTCTCCTCCTCTGTTGTAGCCGCGGCCTCTCTCCTCCTCTGTTGTAGCCGCGGCCTCTCTCCTCCTCTGCTGTAGCCGTGGCCTGTGTCTCTCCTCCGCTTGTAGCCGTGGCAGCCTTCTATCTCCTTTGGCTTCCTTGTATTTCATTCTTCACCTTTATACCTAAGTTCCTTCGGGCTTACATTGGCTTCCCCGCCGAAACTCTTTGTAGGGCTGGTTCATTTAGCAGTTGAAGATGTGATGTAAAATATCGCCTCCCTAGAGGGGCTCTCAGTGACCACTATCCACAGTAGCATGCCTGACATAGATGTCCCCTCTCTAGCCATTTAGCTGCTCTGCTTTCAGCAGGTAACTGTAGCTTTGTGTGCTTGTTTGTTTCGTCAAAAGTCTCTCTGGCGTGTAAGTTTCACGAGGGTAGCTTCTCTTCACCTAGTGAGAACTCAGTATTTGTTGTAGGATGGGAGTTGGGTAATTGTTTTATATACTTACTAAAGATTTTCTTTAGGTCAGATTTGCAACATCTCTTCTTGGGACTTTTGAGAGTTACTGTTACGTAGATGTTAAAACCCAGGTCCCTCTGTGAGTCCCAGAGCTGACACTGATTCCTTCCACAGCTCCCGAGCACACCAGATCGAGGCTGCGCCCACCAGCTCTGCGATTGATGGGTTCAAGGCGAATCTCGTCTTTAAGGAGATCGAGAAGAAGCTCGAAGAGGTGAGAGACCAGAGCTGGGGCTGGGAGGTGCATGGTTTCATCTGATGTTGATGGTAGCAGAAGGTGACCTCTCATGTCACGTGCTGAAAGTCTGTGTTTCAGAATCCTGAGTGTCTCATAAGCCTTCTTGGTATTTCTAGTAAGACTGAGTTTTGAAAATGTATGCATCTCCAGATCTGTTTTGTTTTGTGTTTTGAGACAGGGTTTCTCTTTGTAACCCTGGCTGTCCTGGAACTCGCTTTGTAGACCAGCCTGGCCTCAAACTCACAGAGATCCACCTGCCTCTAACTCCCAAGTGCTGGGATTAAAGGTGTGTGCCACCACTGTCCAGCGCACATCTCTAAATTTGATTGTAAAGACTGTAAATAATGCTTAAAATCATTTTCATTTTCGTCTTCTTTGTCAGGAAGATATCCAGTTGTGTATAGTTGGGTATAGGTATAGTTCAGATGTAAGAAGCCTCATTTTGATATAACCTTTATTTTTATTTGTCTTTTTTTAAAAATTAATTTATTTATTTTATTTATTATGTGTACAACATTCCTTCCATGTGTGCCTGCATGCCAGGAGGGGGCGCTAGATCTCATTATAGATGGCTGTGAGCCACCATGTGGTTGCTGGGAATTGAACTCAGGACCTCTGGAAGAGCAGTCAGTGCTCTTAACCGCTGAGCCATCTCTCCAGCCCCTTTATTTGTCTTTTTGAGGCATATTGCTTGCTGGCTACAAACACAGCAGTCCTTCTGCCTCAGCTCTGAAGTACTGGGTTTGACAGGCAGGGTAAACATCATATTCAGCTTTATAATTTCTTTCTGAATTAAAGGGATTTTATATAAAATCATTTTAAATAATATTGGAAATGAATATTTAAGTCTACATGACTTCTTTATTACTATTTATTTTTATTATCATGTACATATTAGGTTCCATAATGGCATTTTCAAACATTATTTGTTTGTGTTGTTTCTCTTGTCTTTATCCACCTTTTCTCATAGTTATTTTTAAAATGGAATTATTTATTGGCTTTTTCCCCCTTGAAATGTGCCTCATATAGTTCATGCTGGCTTCTAACTGGCTAAGGATGACCTCCCCTCCTGCCTCCATAGCCTGTGCTAGGGTCACAGGTGTGCACCACCTCCATAGCCTGTGCCAGGGTCACAGGTGTGCACCACCTCCATAGCATGTGCTAGGGTCATAGGTGTGCACCACCTCCATAGCCTGTGCTAGGGTCACAGGTGTCCACCACCTCCATAGCCTGTGCTAGGGTCATAGGTGTGCACCACCTCCATAGCCTGTGCTAGGGTCACAGGTGTTCGCCACCTCCATAGCCTGTGCTAGGGTCACAGGTGTGCACCACCTCCATAGCCTGTGCTAGGGTCACAGGTGTGCACCACCTCCATAGCCTGTTCTAGGGTCACAGGTGTGCACCACCTCCATAGCCTGTGCTAGGGTCACAGGTGTTCGCCATCTCCATAGCCTGTGCTAGGGTGACAGGTGTGCACCACCTCCATAGCCTGTGCTAGGATGACAGGTGTGCACCATCTTGCGTAGCTTTAGTTTGCAGTTTTCAAAGTCTTTTTGTAGTTGCTACTCCCTTCTTGCAAGAAAGAATTCTAATTTAAAAAAAAATCATATTATACAGAACACATAAAAAAGAAAAAATTTTTTTAGGTAGCTGCAGAGATGGCTCAGCGGCTAAGAGCACTGTCTGCTCTTGCAAAGGACCAAGGTTCCCAGCGCCCACATAGTGACTGGAAATTGGAGTGGGTAGCTCCAGTTCCCTGGGATCTAGCACCCTCTTCTGGCCTCTGCAGGAACCAGGCACATGTACAGTGTACCTACATAAATGCAGCCAGAACATTTACACATATTAGAATCTGACACCCTCACTCAGACATATATGCAGGTAAAACACCAGTGCATATCAAAGAAATAAATAGCTTAAAAATTTATATCTAAATTAACAATGTTATTAAAAATAATTTTTTTTAATGAAAAGGAAAATGTCAAAATTTCCCAATTGAGAGCTGCCATGTGGTGCTTGGAATTGAACCCAAGTCTTCTATAAGAACAAGCTGGTTTTTTTTTAAAGATTTATTTATTTATGTATGTATATGAGTATTTTGTTTGCATGTATAGCTGTACTTCAGAAGAGGGCATTGAATCCTGTAGGATTACAGTTACAGATGGTTGTGAGCTACCATGTGGGTGCTGGAAATTGAACCCAAGACCTCTGGAAGAGCAGCTAATGCTCTTAACAGCTGAGCCATGTCTCAGCCCCCCCTTAATTAGTTCTCGATAGGTAAAAGTCATAAGAAGGCAATCAAAAAGAGGCACTCTTAGGCAAGATTAGATATTTATTTCATTATCTGAAATGTAGAAGTCTTTTGGGATATCGCTATTGATTTTAGATTTTTAGACCAAACCAGACACAGTCACCATTCAGGTCACACACACCTGAGAAAGTGATTAAAATGGCTGAGCTAAACAAAAGGAGCCAAGGCCTTTGGGCTGGCATTTCATCCTGGTAGAGCCACTGTTGAAATAAGAGCGGCGGGGCTGCGTCCCCAACACCCCGGCCGCTTGGCTAGCTTATGCCCGAAATAGCAACACACAAACTGTATTCATTTAAAGAACTGCTTGGCCCATGAACTCTAGCCCTTACAGGCCAATTCTTGCACCTGGACTAGCCCATTTCTAATGATGTGTGTAAGCACCCCAAGGTGCGCTTACGAGGAAGATTCTAGCCTCCGTCCATCGTGGGTCTGAGCTTCATGCGTCTGCCTCAGAGCGCAGAGCTATTGCGTCTACCTGGGAGGGCTGAGCATGGCTTCTCTGCTCCAGAGCGCAGAGCTGTTGGGTCTGTCCGGGAGCAGAGCAGAGTCTGACCTCACTTCCTCTTCCGCCCAGAATTCTATTCTGTTTACTCCTCCCATCTACTCCTCCCATCTATGTTCTAAGCTATGAGGCCAAGCAGTTGGTTTATTACTTAAGCAATGAAATCAACAGATTGATATGACACTCCCACATCAAGCCACAGAGGGAAGATGAGCACAGTTTATATGTCCATTGCTGTAGGGCAGAGGACTTCCTATCACCCGGGTGCGCTGTGGCTAGCGTGCCTTTCCCTAGAGCCTTTCAGGGCTGGAGCGCACGGTGGATGACATGGCCCTGCCACAGGAGCTGCAGGACCATCCGGCTGCCGTCTAGGCAGATGACCTCATTCTGTTTTCACTGTAGTATGCTTTGTGGCCCTGCGTATAGGTCCTTAGCATGCTTTTCAGCGCGTTGTACATGTTTGCACATATCTGCCATGATTTATTTAATTGGCCTCTTATGACTATCAGATGATATTCAGTTCTGCAAGTGCAGCATTGCTGTTATAAGTTTCCTCCTGTACTTCAGGTCCTAAGTAGTTTAAATAATTAAGGACAAAATTGGGTGCTTAAATATGTGCCTTTTATGTTTTTGTCTAGATTGCCAGATTCCCACCAAAAAGAGAATAATAATTTGCAGATTTACTTACAATTCGGGAGAATAACTGCTTTTTTCTCTCCACCTTTTCCAGTACTATATTGGCTTATTATATAAAACTCCTTGCCATCCGAGTCAGAAGATAGCTCCCTACTGTGTTCGGAATGCCTTTCATTGCTAAGTGTCCACTGTAAAGTGAGGAACTCCAGGAGGACTTAGTTCAGAGGTCAAATAGGAGATTGGGTTAGCGATTACTGAGGCTGGCCATGGACCCATCACGGAGGACTTCCCTGCTGGAGTTAACAAAGAGGTGCTGTTTCAGTTTCACGCTGTGCTTTTAGCAGTGCAAGCTTATGCCTCTTGCTCTCATTTTAATTCCGTACCCCTTCATAACCTTATCCCTAGTCTGCTTTTGCCTTCCCACGATTGTCAGTTTCCTCAGTTTGCAGCGCTGGAAAGTGAAAGTCTGGACTCTTTGTCAATTAATGCATTTTCTGCCTCGGTGGAGGCAACCTCGCACGAGGTTTTATTTCCGTCTTTGTCTTTCTTAGCAATGTTCCACTGGTGTTCTTTGAGCTCTGGCCTCATGTTTTTGTCCTATTGTGTTTACAGCAGCACCTACTCCCTGACCTTCGTGCCACGCAGAAGCACTTTTCCTCCCATAAGAGGCACTTAGGATTTCTTGGAAATAATGATCTCCAGTTTTGCAACTGCATTTTTTTTTTCTCATTTAACTCTCTTACCCACTTTCACTCCCATTTCAAATGAAAGTGTTCTGTGGACTAAAGAGTATGGGTGTGTAAGAGGGCCAGTTGGTTTTCGAAACAAAAGAGCAAGCATGAGTTAACACCCACCTGTTTTAAGTGGTGGGGTAAATGAGACTGCAGGGATTTCTCGGGCAGTTGGAGTGTAGAACTTTTAAACGCTTGCTGGGCTTGCCCCGCTGTATGGAACTCAGTGGTGTCTGCTCCTGGCCGAAGGTGAGGCACTGTGTGAGCAGACAGACAGATTTCCCCGCTGTATGTAACTCAGTGGTGTCTGCTCCTGGCCAACTCATGAGGCTGTGTGAGCAGACACATCTGTAAACAGTCATTCACTGATCACTGGCCCCACAGGAAACCTGGCTTGAGTTTAATCTTTAGAACTGAGGGGAGAGGCACCTGTGACTACTGAGAAACGTAGGTGCAGACTAAATACTTTAGAACAGCTTCTTTGCTGTAAGCCCCCTGGCTGCCTTCTGGTAGGCTGGAGGGTAATAGTGAAATAAGAAAGGGTGATTTTCTCTCTAAGAAACAGAACAACATACCCAGTGGGCTGACTAATAAGAGGTAACACTCAGGGTGAGGATGCAGAGAAATTTGAGCCCCTGGTCACCTTGCTAGGGTTGGAGTATCGGTGTAACTACTTTGGAAAAAATGGTTAGTTCTTTGAAGAGTCAAGCAGCACCCAATGATCCAGCAATCTCCTTCTAGCTACCTAGCTAAGAGAAAATAGAGCTTTTGTCCACATCAGAACGTGGGGAGAGTGCACATGGGTCCTGGGAGTTTGCTGGCCAGCCAGTCTAGCTTGAAACTTTGAACTCTAGGCCCAGTGAGAGACCTTGTCTCAAGAAGGTGGAAGCTGGGTGTAGTAGCACACACCTTTAACCCCAGCACTTCAGAGGCAGAGGCAGATGGATCTCTGTGAGTTTGAGATCAGCCTGGTCTGAGTGAGATCCAGAACAGCCAGGGCTACATAGAGGGACCAAAAAAATAGAGAAAAACCAAAAAAATAAAAATAAAAAAGAAACAAAGTAGAAAAGCAGGTGAGAAGACATCAGCCTCTGACATCCACGTGTGTTTGCATGAGTGAACACCCCTTCCCCCCCCCCCCCCCCCCCCCCCCCCCCCCC
>NW_026067908.1:4562661-4568542 GCF_014885135.2 Alexandromys fortis
AGAGAGAGAGAGAGAGAGAGAGAGAGAGAGAGAGACAGAGACAGAGAGACACACACAGAGAGAGAGAGAGAGAGAGAGAGAGAGAGAGAGAGAGAGAGAGAGAGCACACAAATGTGGGCCGTGGTTCCCGTGGTTCTGCACACATAGAAACAGAGGTTATCGTGTGGTACCAGCTGCTGTAAATCCCTCCAGGGAAATAAGCCTTTGAGTATTATTTCAGGTGCTCATTACAGGGTCTGAACACAGTGGCCACTTTAATCTCTGTTAAGGGAATGAACAGGGAGGAAAAACCCTTGATATACAAACTACTGCAGGGATGTTTTAATTCTGAAATGAAGAAGGAGAATCTACAGGAGAACTCAAAAACTTACTAGTTCCGGAATAAGCATAAGAAAATTAGCATATTGTCTATGTGTCTGTAATATTTTAGCCATAAAATATAATAAAAGTGTATTATTAACAAGAGCGTTATAAAATGCCTAGGAATAAATGCATCTAGAAATGTTGCTGGGTATGGTCACCCTTGTTTATAATCCTAGCACTGCTTAGAAGGCTGAGGCGGGAAGATTGCTTCAAATCTAAGATCAGCCTAAGTAACCCAGTAAAACCATGTGTTAGAAAACGAAACACACACACAAATATAAAAAAAATATTTTTTTATAGAAAAATAAAAGGGAGGTGGTTGGTGGTGGCACTCATCTTTAATCCCAGCACTTGGGAGGCAGAGGCAGGTGGATCTTTGTGAGTTCAAGGCCAGCCTGGTCTACAGAGCAAGTTCCAGCAGAGAAACCCTGTCTTGAAAAACAAACAAAAAAAAAAACAAAACAAAAAAAAAGGAAAGAAAAGGACCAGGACATGGTGACACATAAAGAGGCAGAAGGTTATTGTGGTTAGAATAGTACATGCTCCCTGCCTCTTTTTGATTAGGTTCTCATTATGTAGCCTAGGTTGTCCTAGAACTCATACCCCCCTCCGCAGGCTGGCCTTGAACCTCCTGCCTCTGCAGGATTACCTCATACTTGCCATCACACCCACTTTCCACCTCCACCCCACTGGATTCAGAGTGACTCTGTATATCCCTGACTGTTTTGGAACCTGCGTATATAGACCAGGCTGGCCTAGAACTCACAGAGATCCATCTGCCTCTACCTTTTGAGGGACAGAATTAAAGGATTACACTACCACGCCAGCCATCACATCTGTTTCTAAAACTATGTGTGGGGAAAAAAGATAGAATTCATACCAGCTGTGATTTTTTTCTTTATATGGCAAAATTAGAAATGACTTGAATTTTCTTCTTCTTCCTTATCAATATTTGTTAATTTTTCTATAATGAATATATTTCTTCTCTAAAGAAAAAGATTTCAAAAAAATTAATTCTGCTGCGTTGGGCTTCCCTTTTTAAAGTGAATTTTTTTTGCATTGGTTTATTTTATTTGGATGGGTGTTTTTGCCTATATGCATGTCTTTGTACTGTGTGCATGCTTGGTGCCCATGGGGGCCAGAAGAGAGTGTTGGAGTCCCTGAAGCTGGAGTTACAAATGATTGTGAGCCACTATGTGGTTGCTAGGAATTGAACCTGGGTCATCTGGAAGAACAGCCACCTTTTAACCACTGTCCACCTCTCCACACTCTGGTTTTCTTTCTTTTTTTTTTTTTAGAAATTTTATTTACCGTTAGTGTCTGTGCATGATCTAGGAGAGGGGTGTGTGTGCCACGACACCCCTGTGGAGGTCAGAGGACACCTGTGGAGCCTGTTCCTCCTCCTACCTTCGTATTAGGCTCTGGTCATCAGCAACACTGAGCCACCTCCCCAGCCCCTGCTTTTCTTTAGAGCTGGATGTACATGCCGCTGTCTCCTCTCATTGTCTGTGCTGCCAGCGGCGTCTGTGTCTCTGTGCTCCGTTTATTGGATGGTTTAGTCAGGGCAGAAGACTGCCAGCCTGTGCTCTGATCCCTCGCTGCCCTCATCCTGGTGCCTACAGCAGCGTTGGGGGCCACAAACGTTTAGGAGTGGGGATGAAGTGAGAAACGCAGAGGACGGAGAAGAGAAACCTGCCCGCTGTGACGTTTTCTGTGTTAGGCAATTGCATTCCCAAGATCCCAAATTAAGAGGCAAATATTATTTATATAATACCTTATACTAAGACAGAAATTGAGCTTTCAAAGAAAATTTTGGTTTCAGAATCACTTTAAGTTTTGATTGTGGGGAACCAAAATTAGGAGTTAAGGAACTGACTTTGGATCAAAGACTGGCGTGCGTACATTTAGACAGGCCAGAAGGAATCTCAAACCGCTGAGGCAAACCAAGGCGCTCTCACCAGAGGATGCTGCGATGCCTTTGACCCCTTGTTTTCTCAGAGTTGACAGATGGGAGAATTATTGCCCTACTTTCCTGAGTAAAGAGCCTACGGGAGTCTGGGGATTCCGCCGCCCTGGCTGCTCACATGTACCTGTTAAAATATTGATTTAAAGCCAGAGGAAGAGACGTAAGGTAACTCCCTTTGTTACTTCTGTTTGCAGGAAGGGGAGCAGTTCGTGAAGAAAATCGGTGGTATTTTTGCCTTCAAAGTCAAGGATGGCCCAGGTGGCAAAGAAGCCACTTGGGTGGTGGACGTGAAGAACGGCAGAGGGTCGGTGCTTCCCAACTCAGGTCAGTGCCATAGAGACTTCACTTAGAGCCGTGACGAGTTCACAGGAACTTTCAGCAGGGGAAATTAGAGTCTGCTTTGGTGTCCCCACAAAGGCCTGCGGTAGAGGTTACAAATCCTTGGGAAGAGATGTAGGTTCAGACCCTCTGCAAAGTTGGGGGACTCCACATAAGAGATTCTAGTCTTTGACTGGATGTAGACACGTCTGGCTTGATCATCACTTCAGTTTTGACCTTGGTCTAGTTATTTAACCTCTCTGAGTGTATTAGTAGGGCTTCTATTGCTGTGATGAAATGCAGTGACCAAAAGCAACTTGGGGAGGGAAGTTTATTTCACTAACAGTTCATATAAAGCAGTGAGAGCAGGAACTCAAGCAGGGCAGGAACCAAGAGGCAGGAGCTGATCCAGAGGCCATGGAGGAGGCCCACTTACTGGCTTGCTCCCTATAGTCGCTCAGTCTGCTTTCTTATAGAATCCAGGACCACCAGCCCAGGGATGGCCACACCCACAATGGGCTGTGCCCTCCTCCATCCATCACTGATTAAGAAAATGCCCCACAGGCTTGCCCGCAACCTCATCTCTTAGAGCCATTTTCTTTATCAGCTTCCCTCTTTTCAGATGACTAGCCTGTGTCAGATTGATTTAAATTAGCCAGCGTGCCAGGCTTCAGTTTTCTTACCTGTAAACGGCCATAAACATTGCCTGCTTTGGAGGGCATGTGGGACTGGAGAGCCTTCTCTCTTGATTAGCTTGAGGTCACATTGCCCGTTGCGTGGTGGATGGTCTCAAGAGAGCCGGCCATGTTCACTAGCTCTGCTTCCTCTCATCCAGTTCATTCTTGAACCCATTCCATCTAGCTTTTGTCCTGATCTCTCCCAGATTTGTTCTTGCTAAGGTCCCCAGTGATTGCCGCCATGCTGGATACAGTTGTTAATTCCAGCCTTCATGTCACATGTTCAAGGTTTTTTGTTCTTTGTTTTTTACTGGCTGCTCATCTTGGCCTCTCTTGGTAATTTCTCCATCTCCTAAGTTCTAGGCATCGGAGTGTTGCAAGGCTTAGTTCTGGTTCATTCACTCCCTGGAGATCTCATGTAGCCTCGTGTTCTGAAAACAAGTGCTGATGACTCCCAGGTTTATGTGTTGAGCATGGACCCACACTGAATCCAGAGGTGTCTGCGTAGTTGTCTAGTTGACAGCCGTGCATGGACACCTGTCTTAGGGCATTGTCTGCTGCTATAACAAAATACCACAGACGGGGTAAGTTGTAAACAGTAAGTTTAGTTGGCTCCCTTTTTGGAGGCCGGAGCTCCACATGGAACAGCTGCATCTGGGAAGAGGCTTTCTTACTGTGGTCTGCTGCAGTGGAAGGTCACAGGAAGTGGGCTAAACAGGAGGGAAGGGTGGGAGCTGAACTCCGTCCTTGTCCAGGAGCCTACTCCTGAGGTAATGGACTCTATCTGTTGCTGAGGGCAGAGACTTCATGACCCTCAGCCCCTTTAAAAGGCTTTACCACTTAGTACTGTTACATTAGACACTAGATTTTAGTGTGTTCTAGAGAGCACATTAAACCATGTCAGCACCTAACAGGTACCTTAAAGGTTTGTGTGTGTGACAGAACTCTGGGCTCCTACTCCCCTCACAGCATGTACTCCTGTGGTCTGCCTTCTTCTCAGTAAGCTGTGTTTTCATAGTTCTTAGTCCAAAAGCTGTGAGGTCATCCTTGGCCCCTCTTCTTATACTTCATAATCCTGTTTTCTACCACGTCCCGCTGGATCTGAGCTTTGTGTTCCTGTCCTTGCCCCTCACAGTTCTTCACGCAGCAGCCGAGTCGGATTTGTATCCTTCTCTGCTCAAAGCCAGCCTTCAACTCCACACAAAATCAGAGTTTCTGTGACGACACCAGACAATCTGGCCGGTTTACCTTGCTGTGTTCTCCCTCACTGGCCTTAGTAACCAGCCTCCTGTTATAACTTGAGCATGGGGTGTTCTGATTGGGTTTCTCTGTCTGTCCTGTCCGCCTGTGATGTCTTCCCCAGAGAGCTTCAAGGCCTCATCTTTGCCCAAAAGTTCCCTTCTCAGCAAGTGCTTTCCTGTCTACACTTATTTTCTCGAGAGTGCTCATCACTCTCATTCGCTGCTGCTCTCCCTCCCCAGAGTCGGCAAAGTAATCACTCAAGTAGACTTTTCTGTCTGAGGGAATAAAACTTAATGCCCTGGGGCCCGCGAAAGGGACACACACACACTTTAGGGTCTCTCTATCATCTCTTTATTTCTTTTCTTACCTCCATCCAAATGTATTCCTTCTGTGTGCTCTTAACTTCCCTTATAGCCTGTGTACCCCAGCAAAATCTTTCAAGCACTATAAAATTACAGTGTGGTTGCATTCTAATTTTCAAGTGAATGATTCCAATGAATTCAAGCAAAAATATACAATGAACATCGTGTTTCCCATATCCTTACTTGATTAAACATTTTACCTATTACAGTGAAAAGCAAATTATTCTCAAGAACCCACATACATTCATGTCCAAACAACTTGTTATAGATTAACAGAGTGTGTGCAAGCAAAGTCTTTTTCCCAGCCAGTTCTTTTACTGGCGGCTGAATTTTGTAGTTACAAGGGAAGGATCTATTGCTTTATTATTTATCTTGAAAGGTAATCTTATCAAAAACCTTAAAAGAATCACAAATCTAAACTTTTTTCAAGACAAGGTTTCTCTGTAGCTTTGGAGCCTGTCCTGGAAGTTGCTCTATAGACCAGGCTGGCCTCGAACTCACAGAGATCCTCCTGAGTACTAGGATTAAAGATGTGCGCCACCACCGCCCGGCTGGCTCACAGTTTTTAAGGGCAGCTGGCTCATACTTGATGAGGGAAAATATCGTGGCAGGAGATCATGATAGACAAAAGCTGCTCACTGCATGTCAGCCAGGAATCAGAGAGCAGGAAGGCAGCAGGTCATACTGTACCCTCAGAGACACGCCCATGGCAAATGACTTTCTTTTTTTTTTTTTTAACTTTTCACTTTTTTTCTAAATAAAAGGGAAGCATCTTAACTCTAACAAAATAAAACAGTATACAATAAGAACAGGTATCAACTAAGAATTACATTCACAATGTCCAGTCCATTTGTACTTGAAAATTTTTTTTCCATAATTTTTTTTATTGAAAAAAAAATTTCCGCCTCCTCCCTACCTCCCATTTCCCTCCCCGTCTCCCTTTTCCCTTCCCC
>NW_026067908.1:4569137-4633319 GCF_014885135.2 Alexandromys fortis
TTCTATTTCCATCCATTTGCATGCAAAATTCGAGAAGTCATTGTTTTTTACCGCTGAGTAGTATTCTAATGTGTATATATTCCACACTTTCTTCATCCATTCTTCCATTGAAGGACATCTAGGTTGTTTCCAGGTTCTGGCTATTACAAATAATGCTGCTATGAACATAGTTGAACAAATGCCCTTGTCATATGATCGGGCATCTCTTGGGTATATTCCCAAGAGTGGCATTGCTGGGTCCCGGGGTAGGTTGATCCCGAATTTCCTGAGAAACCGCCACACTGCTTTGCTTGTGCAACCAAAGTGGTTGCACAAGTTTGCATTCCCACCAGCAATGGATGAGGGTACCCCTTTCTCCACAACCTTTCCAGCAAAGGCTATCATTGGTGTTTTTGATTTTAGCCAGGCGAATGACTTTCTAATCAGGCCCCACCTCCCAGTGGTCCATTCAGCCACCCAGTCATGTGAAGAAGTGGAGAATCTTGAGCCCTCACAGCCCAGTCACCTCTCAGTGGTGTCACCAGCTAGGGATCAAGCTGTGACCACATGAGCTAGCCACCTTTCCCTGTAAGCTGTAATAGGCCTGATGACTGGAAGGGAGTGAGCAGGGCCAGAGAGAACATTTAGGACGACGGTGTCACCATGGCCTTGAGGGACAGCTTGGTGTGGCAGAGAGCAAAGTGAGTGTGTGAGGGTGGGTGCTGGAACATTTGACTGGGGGGACCTGGAGGCTGTGTGGAGGGAAGAGAGGTGAAGCTGTCCCTGACCCAGCCCTGGAGGAGAGCATGTCCTCGGCACAGGTGGAGGAGTGTTCTTAAAAGGGATGGACGCTCCTTTCCCTGTGCTTGTACTTAGGTATCCAGACTCTCCAGAGTCCTGGATTGGTGTGAAGCATTTGGAACAAGAGAAATGATTTGTGCACCATTGAATAGGACCAATGAATAGGAAGTCTGCCAGGTATGGCAGAGTGGCTTTGCCACAAAGGTTCCTGAATTATACATAGTTCCCCCCTCAATGAGTGGGCAGAGAAACTGTTTGCATTCCATGCCCTGATGAAGTGGTATAGGAAGAAAAGCTTTTAAAGGTGTCCTCTAAATGCAGCTCTTAAAAATAGAAGGTGCTTTGGAGAATATAGCAATGGCTTTTTGGTGGAGCGGGGGAATCTCACTATGTGTCCTTGGCTGGCCTGGAACTTGCTATATAGTTCAGATTGGCTTTGGTAGAGACCTGCTTGCCTCTGCCTCCCAAGTACTGGGATTAAAGGCATGGGCCATTGTATCTAGTAGTAGTGACAATTAAAAATAAAGTTTATTAATTTCCTGACAGTTGCTAAAGTAATTTTAAAAAAATGCCCTTTGCTCTTCCATTTAGCTGGTTGTTTGGTCATAAAAGATGGTTTGCTTATAGAAAGCTATTGAATAATGTCAGAAAGACCTCGCTCCCTGCACAAACACCTGCTGCCATGTGCTCTCCCCCGTTTCATGTGCCCTGTCCAGACCTGAATGGCGGTAACCTGGGGAGGGTAAACCTGACACCTGTTGGCAGCCAGAGTGGAAATGTGGGCTTAGTCTGTAAAAGCCACCCCTGGAAACTCCAGTTCCTCTTACATCCTCAACAGATGCCCATTTGTTAGGTATCAGCTATGCTAAAGCCTCAGAAGCATGGCCTAGTTTGAACTGGCATCATGAGGAGAATCGCTGGTTCTTCTGGTCCCTGGCATCAGAGAGTTTTGTTCCTGATAAAAAGTACGGTTTCTACACGTTCTTCGTCTGCTATCTAAGAGTGTGATGGAGAAATACACGTGATTGTTAAACACTTGTGAATGTGTTCTGCATCTTCTTGCTCGATTCTTGGATGTCTTCTATTGCCTTCTCCATCAGTTCCTTCTCTCCCTTGACTTCTTTTTTTTCCCTTGACTTCTTGAAGCTAGCTTCTGATGCCACGAGTTATTGCTTCATCCCTTCCTTCTGCCCTGGCTAAGTTCTCCCGCTGATCCCTTCTGGACAGCAGGGTAAGGAAAGCCTCTGGGTCTCCTGTGCGCAGGTACAGTAAGACGAGCCTTTGGATCTCTCAAACCTGGGTTCAGATCCTGCCCCAGTCTCTCAGGCAAGGTGCAGTCCTTCCCTGCACCTAGTTGTCTCCTCTGGAAAACAGGTGAAGCAGTTTCTGTTGGGAGAGCTGTTGTGGGAATAGTATGTTAAAAAAAAAAAAAAAAAAAAAAAACAAAACCCTGGCTGGTCTGGAACTCTTTGTAGAACAGGCTGACCTCACACTCACAGAGACCTGCCTGTGTCTGCCTTTTAAGTGCTAAGATTAAAGGTGTGTGCCACCATGCCTGGTAAATCATCTTTCTCTTTTTTAATTTTTTCTTCTTAATTACGTGTTTATGTCTGTATCTCTGTGTGGGGATGTGCATATGTCAGCAGGTGCCTGAGAAGTCCAGGGCCATAAATCTCCAGCTCACCCTGACCTGGGTGCTGGGAGCCGAAAGTGGGTCCCCTGTAAGAGCGGCACACACTCTTAACCTCTGAGTCCGTCTCTCAGGCTCTCCTGTCTTTCAGAGACAAGGCATCACCATGCATCCCAGGCTTGCCTTGGTTCTCATGGTGTCTCCCTGGCTGCAGAGCAGTGATGAGAGCATCCGTCCGGTCTGGGCAAGTCTTCCTGACTCAGCCTGCTGAGTGCTGGAGTGACAGGCAGACCTTGCCACTCCTGGCCCCCCTCTCTTTTCTTGGGGTCCGGATTATCTCGGCAGTTTATTGTCTGCTCTTTATTTGTGGATCTTTCTGCGTGGATCTGAGGTACTGTCTTGATGAATGTTTGCAGACCGACACACCTCCTGGGTGGGGATGCTTCGGGATGCTGCTGCTGCATTTCAGCTTCCAGAGCCTCCCCAGAGCCTCCTAACATCCACCCCAAAGGGAAGCCTTCTTCCAAATTCTGTCCCACAGATTGAGTTTTACTTACTAGCGAACCTGTTGATGGAGTCATCCCACGTTTGCTTCTGTGTAGTGCTGGGCTCCTTGCTCAGCAGGACAGGATCCAGTACAGTGGCTGCAGGCAGCGACGGCTCATCTTTCCCATGCCCGAACACCAGCGTTTAGTCGCTGTCGGTTGAGCTTGTCTTGTTCCTGATTTAGGCCTTTCTAAGGAAAGCTGCTCTGGGCATTTTATCATGACTTTGGACTTTTCTCTGCGTGGGAGTGTTCAAAGTGCATCAGTCAGGGTTTTACTGAGTGCCCTGGTTTATGTTCAGTTGCCTCACGATTTTTATGGTACTTGGAACATGATAAAGTCATGTCTGTCAGGCTGTAATTTATATTCAATAAAAATCTACCCTAAAACAAAACTCCTTTTAGGCAGGGCCATGATGGCATACACCTTCAATTCCAGCATTTGGGAGATGGAGACAGGCAGATCTCTGTAAATTCAAGGCCAGTCTAATCTGCCTAGTGAGTTTCAGGACCACCTTGCATGTTTGTATGAGTTCGTGCAAGTGAACACATGTGGGGTCCAAAGTAGGACATTGGTGTCCCGATCTGTCACTTTGCCTTGTTCCTTTGAGACAGAGTCTCCCACTGAACGTAAATTTGGAGCAAAGTTTGAGCCCCACAAGCCCCGATGACCTTCAGGTAGTCCCCTGTCCCCCACCAGAGTGCTGAGGGTTCCTCTGTATAGCTCTGACTGTGCTTGAACTTTCTCTGTAGCCCAGGCTGGCCTCAAACTCAGAGATCTGCCTGCCTGTGCCTCTCAAATGCTGGGATTAAAGACGTGCCCTGCTGCCCAGCTACACCCAGCTTTTATGTGGGTGCTGGGGATCTGAACTCAGGTCCTTACACTTGCCCAGCACCTGCGCCATTCCCCAGCCCCTCACCTAACTTCTGGCAGCTGAGTGGTAGGAATTTTTTCAGTGTTCTAGATGCAAATTGTCTGTAGATTTGTGAGTTGCAGGTCCCGTTCCCTCCATCTGATGCTGCTCTAAAATTGTTTGTTGGGGAAGCTGGTGAAAGGCCAATGGGTAGAGACTTGCCGCCAAGCCTGACGACTTGAGTTCAGAACTCACAGTAGAAGGAGAGAGTTTATCAAGTTGTCTTCTGATGTATGCGTACTATGTCATACATGGGCATAAGTGTGCACACATGCACATGAACACACAGTACCCTAAAATGAATAAGTAAATGCAAAAACACAAAGAAAACGAAAGAACACGCTTTACTGGGCCTAGATACTCATTTGCATATTATCTATAACTACTTTTGCACTATATAGAAAACATATAGCAAACATTATATGACAGATTATGACAGATTCCTGGTGACCTCCAAAGCCTACAACATTTGGTGTCTGATCTTTTACAGAAGATGTTGGTTAACCCAATATTTATGTGATTGTGTTAATTTTCCTTACTGTAAAGCAAATTATGACTTTAAAGTCTTAAAAGAATATATACATTAGCTAGGCTTGGTGGCGTGTACTTGTAATCTCAGTTTGGAGCCAGCCTGGGCTACATAGTGGGGGGGGGCACTTTTCTTTATCACCTCCATGTTTCCAGTGGTTAAGGAGCTGATGACAGCCTAGCTCGATTCTCTGCACAGGGTTGCATAAAACTGCTTCAAATTATTGGCCAGAATTAGGCCCATCTGGAGGCTTGATTGGTTTCGGCATCCAGGCTAACCCAGGTTGTTGGCAGACTGTATTTCCTGTGGCTGCGAGAACAGCAGCTTTAGTAACTTCAGTCGCCCCAGCTCCTTGGAAAGTATGGCCCTCTCTGAGGGGAGCTCACATGTACCAGCTGCTCAGAGCCAAGAGGGGCGCGAGTGTGAGCCTGCTAGCGAGGTGGTGCTTATCTAGCGTTAAATCCCTGGTTCCCTTCCAGCACTGTTGCCACACTCCCTAAGCTGCAGCAAGGCACAGGTCCCGCTCACACTGGCCCACGGTCGGCAGGGATCATAAGGAGGGCCACCTGAGTCTGCCAACCACAGTAACAGTGGCATATCAGTGTCTGAGAGGACAGTTGTTTCCCTTTTATTTCTATCATTGAATACCATTTTTAAGCAAGAATGGTACCATTGTTGAGGCTTACTTTGTAACTGCCTCCCTATGGTCATTGTCACAAATACAACACCTTCACCTTCTGGACCATGGCTGCATTGTGTTCCAGTACAAGAACACACCATGCTTTCCTGACTCATTCCTGTTGTTGAGCATTGAGGTTACCCCATCTTACCAGCCTGCAACAGAAATGTTCCCGAGGGCCCATGTCCTCTTGCTGCTCAGCTGTGATTCTCATGCAAGGCGTGGTCTCCAAGTGTCGTGTTCCTGAATGTTCTTTCTTCTTTCCTTTAGATAAGAAGGCTGACTGCACAATCACCATGGCCGACTCAGACTTGCTGGCTATGATGACTGGTAAAATGAATCCTCAGTCGGTAAGTACGATGGGCAGGCGTTTGTGGAACATCACTGTCCTGTGTATTACAAGTACCAGATGAACTGAAGTAGTCCCTGCACTCAGTTTGATAAGAAACAGATTTGTAAGAGTTTAGTACAGAGGCCAGGGAGATAGTTTAATCTCTAAAGTGCACGCTGCACAAACATGAGAACCTGAGTTTGGATCGCCAGCACCCACGTAAAGAAGCTGGACATGGCAGTACATGTCTGTAATCTCAGTGCTGGGGAAGCAAAGACGCACAAATCCCGGAGCTCACAGTGAGAGGACCTGTCTCAGAAAGGAAGGTGGAGAGCAACAGTCTGTTGACCTCTGCCCTTGGTGTACACACACACACACACACACACACACACACACACACACCAAGCACAGCTGGTAAGATCTAAGGTGTCATACCTGGCTTGTGGTGAGTCCAAGAACAGCTTCAGGAAAGGCTTACCGTACAGAGCTAGCAAGGCGTGGTCGAAAGGAACACCTTGAGAGAAGAAGAGATGGTGGTGAACACAAAAAGGGCTTCCTGCGCCCCTCTTGGTGACCAAGTTCTTCTCTTTTCCTACCCCCTTTCCCTGGTAATCTTGCCTTTTCAGATCAGCTCCTCCAGGACTGTCCCTCTTCTGGCTGAGCTGAGCTCTTGTCCTAGGTCTGTCTCGTCCGTTAGATCCCGAGCCACAGAAGACGAAGCATGTATTCTTGTCTCTCCAGCAGTACAGTGCCTGATGGTTTAGGTTGCTATCAATAGTTGTTAGATTATAGAGTGTATTTATCTAAAGCGTACACATGCCTCATATGGTTCTCCTGGACCCAGAGTTGTTAAGGAACCCTTCCTTTATCAACAGGGTCGAGAGGACTAGCTATACCAAGCCTTCCATTAGCAGAAAAGAAACCTGAGACTTTCCCTTCATTCTAACTTCATTTTGTTGTTGTTGTCTTAGCTGGTTTTGATCTTGTTTCTGGTATTCCCGGTAATTCATGATTGAACAAAACTAAATCTGGCTCCTGTTCCTATTCCTTTTTAAGTGGGTTTTCTTAGCAACTAAGTGTGTCTCAGTAATGCCATGACCGAGCAGTGTGCCTCTGTGCTGCTTCCCTGCCACACTCGCTCTGGCACTGATGTCACCGCCCACAGTCCTCCAGAAACCTGGATGGGACAGGCCACCAGCACAGGAGCTGGCTGTCATCTTCTTCCCAGCTGCTGAGCCCATTCTGTGCACACCCCACAGCCCTGGCAGAGGTTCGCCCTTCACACATCCGCTGCCTCTGTTCTGTAGTTTATCTGCAGGGGTGGGCAGGCCTGGTGTCAGCTGCTTTTCTTCAGCACCTGTAGCATCCAGAGGAACTGAAGATTAGAGCAGCAGACTTTTCTGTTGATGTGCTAATGGCCTTTCCTGATGCTTAGTAGAGGATTTGACTGGGAATCTTTAAATGCAGTGGAAATTCTACTTTCAGTGTTTGGCTGTAGTTGAAACAAAGCGGTGATCTCGCCAGCAGAAAAGCATAGACAAAGAATACCTGTGGGCCAGATTAACCTGGCTTGGAGTCTCATGATAACACTCATGATTTCTCCGTTATTTTCTCCTGTAGCTTTAAAAGGCCAAGGTGGTGCGTTTCTGTTGTATAGCTGGTTTGTATTTTTAAATAACATACATTAAATATATTGTGTTCCGAGACACCTGACCTTTAAGTCATCAGACAGACGGCATCGCGCCACATAGAAAGGAAATATTTAGTTTGTCCCTGCCGGGGGGAATGGGAGTGTTAGTGATCCCTATCAGGGCGTGGAAGAACCCAGCAAGGCTGCTTGCTTCTGAGACTCCCAGAAACCTTTCTCAGCCAGCTCTTCCTTATTCCAGAGACTGAGTTAAAACTCTAAAGTCATAGCAGGAATCATGTATATCCCTCATTTTGCTACTTCTGAGTCTCCTTAGGGTTTTGTTACACAGTAAATTTAGCAAATGTCATATGATCTAATCCGCAGTCTTGTTAAATGGAACAGTTTGTGGCTCTGCCCTTCAGAGTGGCTGAGGCTTCTCACTGAGCTGGAGGAACTGGAATCGTGAACAGGGGGCAGGGCCTGTTCTCTGCAGAGACCAGCCCTCTGGGGAGAGCTGAGCAGAGCAGTCAGTGGTGGAGTTTCAACCATCCACTGAATCCCCGGACCTTCTAAATGGGTTCTCAGCGTGCTTTCTCTCCCAGCAACCTCCTGCAAATCTCATTTCATATTTTAAGCCCATATGTGATGTTTTAAAGAAAATTCATCTAATATTGATCTGTTCTGCCTCGCATTTGAAGTAGAGAGCCCCAACTTTGAGGAGAAGGGAATTTGGGAATTCTGCTCCCTTCCATTTATATAAAGCATGGCTGTTGGGAATTCTTCTTTTCAAGGGATCTTATTCTAAATCTGTTCCAGAAAGCTAAGGTTTGTGTTTTGCAGAAAATTAAGGCCTGAACAGTCTAGAAACACTAGCAAATGCTGAACGAAACACACCGACTAATTCATCTTGTCTTTTTACTACTCACAGGCCTTCTTTCAAGGTAAATTGAAAATCGCTGGTAACAAGGGCCTGGCGATGAAGCTGCAGAACCTTCAGCTTCAGCCCGGCAAAGCTAAGCTGTGAGGAGCTCCTCCGGCAACCTCGGCTCATCAGAGGAGATGTAGACACGTAGACGTCCACGGTCATTGTCAGGACTTAGATGACACTTCTGAATAGCGGGAGGTAGATTTGTGGCTGAGTGGGGGTGACCAATCATGTTTTTCTGGAGCTGGGGGGCGAGTGGGGCCTCCCAGCTGCCACTGCTGCTCTGAGAACTCGCATATGGTTGAGCATGACAAAGCTACTGTAGCAATGATGGTTTGGGGTAAATCTAGGTTTCAGAAAAAAATTCAGAACAGTGAAATCTGAAGACTGTAAACAAAGCTCTTGTTTTGCTGAGAAGTGTGTATCTAAGGACCATTGTGAGGAACACTTGAGTTCCCCTAGGGGACTGGCGAAGAAGCAGACTTCCGGAGTTGACCAGGAGTTCGTGTCTTGCACTTAATTACCTGCATCAAGTTGTCCCTAATAGTTCTTAAAATAAAATTCTAAACTGTTAAAAAAAATTTTCTTTTTAAATGTGCGTTTCATGCCATCAGAAACAGTTCTTTTCTTCCCAAACAAAATACAAGAGTAATGGTCCGAGCTTAGGATAGAATTTACAGCTGAACAGGGCTGTTTTTAAAATGTGTTTTTTAAATGGGTATTCTTTAAAAATTCAGGGTATTAGAGCTGTTGGATGCCATTGCTAAAAATAATTAAATAACATCTCTTCCAGAGGCACAAGTTTCAAATTTTAACTTCATAAACTGAGTCTCACAATTTTCCTTTTTCATACGTTCAATTGTCTGCATTTATCTTTCTATTTTTCTGATTCTAATGCTCTTTGTTATAACTTAGGTTTGGATAAAAACAATGCTTTTGGAAGATTTAAAAAGAAAATTAAAATAGCACTTCCTTATCTCCTTTGTTCTTATTGTATTTGTTCTTTTTGCCTGGTGTTCTCTAGTCTGTGGAGCAAAGGAAACACTGGGCTTTGGAACCCAGATGTTATCTGGACATGATCCAGCAGCTGCTCTCAGACAGTCGCTAGTTCTTAACTGGGGAGGTGGGACACCTGGGAAGGACACTTGACCAAGAGACTGCCTCCCTTAGAATAGTAAACAGCTGCTTGCCTGGGCCCTGGTTTCTGAGCCATTAAAGGGAGAGTTAAGTCAGGGTCTCCTGCTAGGCTAGTCTTCTCATGGGAGCTCAGCAGTCCCTGGCTTGATTGAATGCTTTTTGGAGAGGGGGTTTGAGACAAAGTCTTACTATGTTATTCTAACTGACCTGAACTCTCCACATAACCCAAGTTGGTCTTGAACTTGTGATAATCCTCCTGTGTCTGCCTCCTAAGTGTTGGGATCACAGGTGTGTGACATCATGCCCGGTAGGCTCAGCTTCTGTTGTCCCTTTACCCAAAGGATGTCAGAGGTTAAAAGTTGGGTTGTTTGATTCATCTTAAGTGTTCGTGGTCCTTGGTAGTGTGGTCAGAACTCACTCAGGTCCCTGAGACCATTAGCATTCTGTGTTCTGTAACCATCAGGGCATTTGGTGATAAATGAAACCACAGCAGCTTGACCTCAAGTCCCATAGACGGATTCAAGGGACTGGATCCACTTCCTAATCGGAGTGGCTTCCTACTCTGAGAAGAAAGACCAAAAAGAAAGCAAAATGCCTGATTTCTCTGTAGTTTGTATTTGTTGTTCCTGTCTGTCCTCTCTGGTCCTAGATAACAAGAGATTCTAGATATAGGTCTTAGGATGATCAAACAAGGTAGAAGGCATTACATAGAAACAGTACGGTGCAAGTTCAGAGATGCCGGTGAGCTCTCCCCCCATGTTTTCAGTCCAGTCAGGGGGACAGAGAGGTGAACAGATACTCCAGACTGCAGTGCTGCGTGCCAAGTGACGGGTGCCATGACGGAGGCCACGGGGACAGGCCTTTGCAGTGGGGTTAGAGACACCTGTGAAAGCCAGTGACGGGTGCTATGACAGAGGCCATGGGGACAGGCCTTTGCAGTGTGGTTAGAGACATCTACGAAAGCCATTTTTAAGCTGAGAACGGAAGGCTAGGAAGGATAGAACTAAGTAAAGGAAGTTGAGTTAAAAGGTGACTCATAAAACCTGCAAGGGGTCAACATGAGTAGACTACATCTATAGATGATTAGCATGGCCCTGTGCAAGGATAACGTACAAATTTGTGACGTGTTCCCGGTTTTTAAACCTTACAGATTTGTTTTATAGTTTTAAATTGTTGGATACTTGCAGTCAAAACTTCTATTAGGATATTGAATAAATTTAGTCTTATTAGAACAGAAAACAAGAAAGTCACGTGTCACACTTAACTTCAGAACCCTAGATGTATCAGGAGAGGATGGAGGTGGGGTATCTGTGACCAGATGATGATCCCACATGTGAAGCGAGAACCCACAAAAGTCTATTGAACAGTTCGCTAAGGGGTGCAATGGAAAACAAACTCACGAATACAGAACAAAGCAGACACCACTGCTGATCCAGCTGCTGCTGTCCTGTCGGTCTCCCGTGGGCGATGAGGACCAACCACAAAGCTTGCTCCAGCTTTGACCACCCAACAGAGCACATGTGACCCTTCTAGGTCTTATCTGGTCACGTCCCCAGAGAGAACCACGCCCACGGCAAGTCACCCCAGAAGTCACTGGCTAAACCTTTTCAGTCATGGTTTCAGCTTCTGCCCTCACGGCTGTGGGGTAACACCCTGAGCAAAGAGGTTGTCTCAATGCAAGGGGTTGGTGCTCTCTACCAAGGCGTCTCTCAGTGGTGGAGACAGATGTTAGCAAGGCAGGCAGATATAGCGGTAGCTGGCAGAACCTGGCAACTGGAGCCCCAGGTGAGACCCACTGCCTGTGACTAGCTTCTACCAGGACGGGCCCTAGCTGACCACAGCGAAACCTGAAACAGGAGTGCTTGAACACTTAATCTTTCGAACTTAAGTCTGGGGTGTCCAAGAAATACCGAGGTAGAAATATTAAGGAATGTGTTGAGTTGACAAGGTGAGCTCAGCTGAGCTATTTGGAGATGTACATTTGGATCTTGTGCACAAAGAGCAGTATGAGCTCTTACCCAGTGGACTGCCTCTCCAGCCCCAATAACTATTTCATGAAGTGATGAAGATTAGACAGTAATAAAGTTTTTGTTTGTTTGAGACAGTCTCCTGTAGCCCAGGCTGGCCCTAACTCACTGTGTAGCTGAGGATGGCCTCGAACTCCTGATCCTCCTGCCTCCACAGCCCAGCTGCTGGGATTATGGACAGGTGTATGCCCACCACAGCCAGCTCAAGAGTTCTTTCTAGAATGTGAACTACTTTGTAAAAGGTAGTTAGTTCCATCAGTATTCTGGTTTCCCCTGTGTATGTCAATCAAACAGGAACTCCAAGCCCATAGCTAACGGTGTTCTCGTCTGAGACTTGTAGACAAGGAGACATTTAGAGGAGCCTGGTGTTGTGGGACACTTAGGGGTCTGTCAGGTGTGTGGTCTGGTCCTCTGCGGTAAACTGCTTTGTGACCTTGACCTAATCAACCTAAAGTGAAGATCCCGTTTGTTTCACCTTCTGTAAGAAGGGGGAAGGGAGAAGTGGTTAGAAGCCCTCGCTGCCCTGACAGATGACCTAAGTTCAGGCCCCAGCACCTGTGTGTCTGATGGCTCGCAGCTGCCTGTAACCCCAGCTCCAAAGGATCTGGCCCTCTCTTCTGGCCCCTTAGGGTGCCTGCACACACTTGGCATTCACTCATCTTGACACATAGCATGATTATAAGCAATAATACATCTTTTCGGGAAAAGTTGAGAGGCTGGAGAGATGGCTCAGCTGCTAACACTGGCTACTCTTGCAGAGGACCCGAATTCAGTTCCCAATACCCACACAGCGGCTCAGAACCATCCTTAACTCCAGTTCTAGGGGATCCAAGGTCTTCTGACCTCTTGCAGGCACGCGTGGTTCACATACATACATGTAGGCAACACACACAGCTTTTTTTCTTCTTGAGTTGGAGCCTCAGTTAAGAGCACTTGCTGCTCTACTGGAGGACTCACCTTTGGAACCCAGCACCCACGTTGGGTGGCTTCCAGTTCCTGGGGCTCCAGTGCTGCCTTCTGGCCTCCTTGGCTACCCATACACATGTGACACACACACATATAAATAATAATCTGGGCGTGATTGTGCCTAGGTGGATGAGGGTTAGTAATTGTGGCTGTAAAGTGTCACGTGCGCCTTAGCGCTCAGTAGGCCGTGTTTAAGGTATTTGAGAATGGTTTCCTTACATGAAGAAATTACTGGTCTGGGATATTCTGAGAATTTTCTGAGTCCAGATAATTAGTTGGGTTTAGGATTGAGGGCAGTTTGCTTTATTGACCATGTGCATTCTTCAATTTTTCTTGAGAACCATCAATTTTTTTTTTTTTTAAGATAGGGTCTCTAATGTAGTCCTGGCTGTCCTGGACCCCTATATGTAGACCAGGCTGGCTTTAAACTCACAGAGATCCACCTGCCTCTGCCTCCTGAGGACTGGGATTAAAGGCGTGCGCCACCAAGCCTGACTAAGAACCATTAAAATTTAATTGTCTCTGTCACTAAACAGTGACGGAATGAACAGATATAGAATAATTCAGTATGACATTCAGAGGCTGAGATTTTGCCAAATGTCGTGCTTCTAGCTGACCTGCGCGGCAGCTGCTTTCTGAACACAACAAGGCCCGCAGATGTTATTCACCAGAGAAGCCACCGGCCAGGCTGTGCCTCCATGTGCTGTACTCCATGGGTTGGACCCACACGGGGAAGAATTAGGGATTTGTGCTAAACAGCCGAAGAGGGGCCTGAAAGATTTACGGGGCTATCGGGAACCACAGCCAAGTCTGGCCCAATTTAGAGTTTTTCTCAATAGAGAGTTACAAAATCTTCTGGAACAGTCCAGTCTTCTGTGTGTCTGGAGACTGCTGCAGCACACGGCTTTTTAATTCTTGGTAAGAACAGAGAATATTGGGCTAGATTGTTGGCTCTTGGGAAGTGTGGAGTCTGATTCCATCTGGCTGGACGTTTTATCTGGTATGGGAGTTTAGGCAGACTTTTCGAAGAACTATGTTTAAAAAAAAAAGAAAGGGAAAAAAAAAGAGAACAAAACTTACTGCACAAAATGGAGGTCTTAAGTCTTTGCTGCCAATACTCACGTTACTGTTACTGTTTTCAGCAGTACGTAGACATGGCAAACATTTGACCTATAGTTGCTGCATTTATGGCCATAACACTTAATTAAGGACAATTAAGTGAGGACAATTGATTATACCGTACTGTTTATTTAAATTGCAGGCAAAAGGGCTGGGGATTTAGCCGGGTGGTAGAGTGCTTTCCTAGCATGTGCACGGCCCTGGGAGTGACCACATCACTGAGAAAAAAAATAAATTGGGCTGAAGAGATGGCTCAGTGGTGAAGATTGTGTGCTGCGCTTACAGAGGAACTGAGTTCGGTTCTCAGCACCAACATCAGGCAGATCTCAATTGTCTGTAATTCCAGCCCCAGGGAGATCCAGTGTCTCCAGCTTTCTTTGGCATCTGCACTTACATGCATATACCACCCCCGCACATACATATATACAAATACATATATACAAATAATAAAAACTTAATCTTTAAAGCAAACAAGGGTGCAGAAGTTACAGGAAGAGAAGTAAGTATCAATCAACTACCCAATGCTAACCTTTTCTCCTGCAAGTTATTCCATAATTCACTGGCTAGGATGGGGGCACCTCCTGCAGTATGAAGTACACAGGTCTGGTCAAGGGTAGGGGCTTCGCTGGGAGGGAAACAAATGGGCACAAAGATACAGTAAATGAGTGGTTGGCCCAGGCAGCTCAAAGAAGCCTTGGGTTTGCTGAGATGATTCCCAAGGGCAGGGTGTGATGCCAGCTTACAGATGTGGGCCAAGGAAAGACCAATGAGGGTGGACGTTTGTTTAGCTACTACAAGTAAAGAGAAGAATATAGGATGAGAAATCTGGTTGAAGATCAGTTGCCGGGCGGTGGTGGTGTACACCTTTAATCCTAGCACTCGGGAGGCAGAGGAAGGATCTTTGTGAGTTCGAGGCCAGCCTGGTCTACAGAGCTAGTTCCAGGACAGCCAGGGCTGTTACACAGAGAAACCCTGTCTCGAAAAACCAAGAAATAAAAGAAAGGAAGGAAGGAGGGAGGGAGGAAAGGAAGAAAGGGAAGAAGGAAGGAAGAAAAAAGAAAGAAAGAAAGAAAGAAAGAAAGAAAGAAAGAAAGAAAGAAAGAAAGAAAGAAAAAGAAAATCAGCTGAGGGCTGGAGAGTTGGTTCAACAGTTAAGAGCACTTGTTGCTCTTCCAGAGATCCCCGGTTTAGTTTCCAGCACCCACATCGTGACTCACAACCGTCTGTAACTTCAGTGGTAGGGAGAGCAGACACACTGGGCATAAAGTACAGACATGGTACGCACACATACAGCAGGTCAAAAACTCCGAAGTTCATTAAAATTAATAAATATTTTTTTTAAAAAGAAAAACTTCTTGGCAATAAAACTGACAGTGAGTGGATTAGAGGCCCCAGCCACAGAGGCATCGTAACCCCGAGTACGGCCATTGTGAGGCAGACCTTAGTGGTGGCTTGAAGGGCTGTCGGAATGGACAACATGCCCTTTCACTCACGGCCGGTTTTGAGGATGTCTTCTAAACTACTTCTGTGTGCCAGAAAGACTTGTTCATCTCCTTTGCTTTTTATACTTGTTCATGATTCTGGAAGACATTGAATCTTTAGAAGTTTTCAGTGGAAAGCAGCCGGAGGGAGGTGTGTTGCCTGACCCTTCCTGTTTAAGAGTCTCCCTGGGCTGGACCCTGAAGACCAAAGATTGATTTCTGCCCCCAGCCCTCATTAGTGGGGTGCCCTGGACATAGTTTCCTGAAATAAGGGGTAGATAACACCACCATGTTTCAGGATTCCTGCCTGGTTGGTTGCCCTGGCTGCTTTGCCCGGAGTCTTAGAAGCTGCATTACTGCTGCCCTGGCCTGTTATGTGGAGATCACCAGAGAGTCTGCTGGTGGATGGGCCAGGATTTTGGCAGAATTCAGCTCCCAGCTGCTCCAGGCTTGCAGCTCTGGTGGCTGTGGGTGTTTGATCTTCTAGAACTACAACCTTCCTCCCTCACAGTTCCTTCATCTTTAAAGCTAGTGGAAGCCGCACTTGTCACATCTTTTGAAGGCCCCTTCTGTTTCATTTCTTCTGTATCCAGCCTGCAGAATGTCTCAGCATGGATAGATAAATTTCCATGACGAAATTCAGAAAATCCATGACCCTGGACTGGAGATGTGGCTAATGTTTGAGGCCCTGCGTTCAGTCTCCAGCGGAAGCTCTCTCCCCGGAGAAAACATCCGTGCTCCTCACTCTGTCTGCAATGCCCTCTGTGTCACATGGCATGTTTTCAGGTTGTGGGGGTTAAGGGTGGGCGTTCTGGTGTGTATATGTTGGGGGTGGTATGTGGCGTTCTACCTGGGACCTCACACAACATGACTTAAGGTTCTTGCCCTGGAGGGCTCAACCCAGTGGAGGACATTAAAAATACACAAATCCAAAATTTATATTTGTGAGATGTCGTAGGAGTCTAGACCTCTTTGTATGTGACTTGGCCTGTGGGTTTCCCATCATTCTCTACTTCTTTGATGAGTTGTGTGTGTGCGCATGTCTGTACTCTAGGTGTCTTCATCAATTGCTCTTCAGCATGGTCTTGGATACAGGGTCCCTCAGGTGAGCTCCTGGGATTGGCCTATCTTTATCCCCACAATACTGGGCTGCCTTACAGACATGTGCTGTCTTGCCTGGCTTTCATATGGGTGCCGGGGACCCAAACTTCAGGTCCTCAAGCTTATATGACAAACACTTTACCAACTGATCTGTGTCTCTAGCCGATCTTATTTATTTATTGTTTGAGACAATGTCTCTCTGGGAGCCTTGAATTCACCAATTCAGCTAGACTAGCTGCCAGCAAGCCCCAGGGACCCTGTCTCTACCCCACCCCTGTTCCAGTTTCTGAGACTGTAGATACATGCCACTATGCTCAACTTTTTGGGGTGTGTTCTGGAAATTGAACTTAGGTCTTCATGTGAGCACTTTACCAACTGAGCCATCTCCTCAGCCCCAAGTCTTGGCCTCTGTCAGGAGCCTTCAGTCAGGTGTGATGGTTGCAGGCCTATCAGCTTACTTAAGAAGCCATAGGCAAATATCAAAAGTTCAAGATGGGCAATTTGATGAGACCCTGTATCTCATATATATATATATATATAATTTTTTAAAAATTAAAAAGAGGGCTTAGTAGTAGATCATTTGCCTAGTGCACACAATGCCCCAAGTTTAATCCCCAGTACAAATGAAAACAACAATAAAAAACTTCCAGACAGACTCCATAGACCCACACAGCACTCTGATTTGATCCAGCCCCTGTTGTAGCTCAGTGTTCAGGATGCTGCTCCTGGATAAGGAAAGGACTTGAGTCCTAAACTCAGGGTAGAAGGGATTCTTTTCTTCTCTGGTTGATGAAGTATGATAAATAGCTCGTTGCTCTTTTTCTCTCCTTTTCACCATCAAACCTCCGCCAGACTCCCCATCCTTCAGCCCCAGCTCTGTATGCCCCCCCCCCATGTCGCTTCCTTCTGTTTCTGATTAGAAGGCACTCAGGCTGGCAGTTCAGGAGTTTGTTTCTCGACACTTGTCGTCTTTAAAATCTTTGCGTATATGTTTGTTATTAGTGTGTTAATACAGGCACGGGGGCGGCTAAAATGGAGGTGTCCAGGACAACCTCCAGGGTCAGTCCTCACTGTGTACCTTGTTGAGACAGCTTTTGGGGATTCTCCTGCCTCCACTTCCTGTCTCCTGGTTGGAGCACACTGGCATTACAGACCCACGTGCTACAGTGTCTGGCTTCTCCTCGGCTTCTGGGGGTCTGAACCCAGGTCCTCATGCTCATGTGGCAAGGTACTTTACCCACTGAGTCGTATCTCCAACCCTCATCCCACCACGTTTTCAGATAGAATTTCACCGTGTAGCCCAGCTGTCTCAAGCTTGCTGTCCTCCTGCCCCAGCCACCCAAGTCCTAGGATTACAGACTTGCTCCATGACACTGATCTTTGCATTTCTGTTGGCCATCTCTTGGAGTTTAATCAGGACAGGGTACCAGATCCGTAAAAAACAGGTATTGTTTATTGGCTACTTACCGCGAGTCCAGTGCTTTGCAGGGTCCTGGATTTCTCTGTTTAACGTAGACAGTTTTTGGTGTACAGCGATTACTTTTCCTTTGGGCCCAGGTCTTTATCCAAAACTTGTTCTTGACATCATGCACTGTAGCGACCTCAGGCCAAACAGACGCTGACACTGAGAAGTGCAGCGGAACTGAAGTGGCACCGGTGGGTTCAGAGGTGCCTCATCCCTCCTGAAAGCCAGAGGATTTGCAGCAGGATCGTCTCCATTTTCTACCTGAGACGTGATGCCCCAGACCTGGCCTCTGTAATGGAGCCTGTACCTTCAGCACCACACAGACATAAAGCGTGTGTGGGCACTGGCTTAGCAGAGCTAGTTGTGGGTAGGGAAGGGAGTGCATAGTGTTCCAAATGCCTGGCCCCTAAAACAGCCTGGCCCTTTCCGGGATAGTCTACCGTGGCTCCATCCCCACAGGGCCGGGAGGACGGGATATTCAAGGACAGTGCTTGCACTTCGTTAGCCTCAGTGTGTGCTGATGCTCTTGTTGGTGGGTAAACAGGCCAATAGCATCCAGTTCTTTTAGCTCCGCTTGAATCTAGGCCCTGTCCAGAAAACACAAGATGCGTCTCTGCTGGGCCCGGTCCAACCCTGTGAATCATACCAACATTCGAGCTTGAGCTCAGAGAGGATTGGAATTTGAGGCCAAAGAAGGCAAAAATATTTCCCTTTCCCATTCTTGTTAAGTTCTTCGGTGATGGGTAATGGAAACAGATGGTCGTGGGTTCAAATCCGGGCTCTGGTCTTCTTATTCACCTACCTGCCTGTTTGCATCACAGGGGGTGGTTGAGATGGGTAGATGGGCCAGAATCCCCAGCTGAGTGGGAATGTCAGTTACACAGTCCGGCAGAGGCCATGCCCTTACTTTTAGAGAAATAGTCTCCTTTGCTGTGCTGTGAGGATTAGAGACGAAGGCATGGAGATAGGAATAGAATGCCGGCAGAGCAAGGGTGAAAGATCTGGAACCACTTTACCAGAGCCTTGTCTTTGGCAGTTTAGGTGGCCAAGTGGTTCCACATCTGATTTGTTATCCTCAACCCTCTCCGAGAGTCAGGTGAGCCCTGCCCAAGGCCAGAGCACTTTTGAAAGGTTTGTTTCACAGCAGAGGTTCCAAGTAGCACCCAAACCCATCCCACCGCCTTTCCACCGTGAAGCCACTGGCGCCAAACACTATTGCTTCAGCTGCTAGTACTTAATGCGCCTCTCCTTGAAACCATTTTCAATTCCTGGGAGCAATATGGTGCCATAAGTGCTCCCTGGTAGCCCCCTTGTCTTTCTGTGATTAGGACCTGTGTGCACGAAGACTCCCGGCCTAATTTACCATCCTTCAAGGTTCACCAAGTTGTTGGCCCAGAGCCAACGGAATGAGGGCGGATGGTGGGGCGGAGAACAAGGAATTGTGTCGGGAAGGGGTCCAGCAGGGTCTTGGCTGGCGCCGCGTTAGCCACAGCCCGGGACCCCAGGGTGGGAGAGGGAACAGAAAGGCACTTGCGCCTGGAATGGTTGCAAAATCCTCCCAGGCATGAGGAAGAAGCTGAGCGCGGAGGCAGTGGCTGAAGGAGCCTTCGGGCTCTGCTCAGGTGCGGGGGGCCTGAGTGGGGAGCGGCCCCACCGCGCAGGCTGGCAGTGGGACGTGGTGCGCGGGAGGCACCCGCCTGGCCCGGCTCCGGGGAGGCGTGGTGCGGCGGCCGCCGGGGCGGAGAGGGGCCGGGGCGGCGGCGCGGGCTCCCGGGAAGTGGGGCCTCGCCAAGCCCGGCGCCTTGGGCGCAGGCCCTCCCTCCCTCCCCGCGCCCGGCGGGACCCTGCGCCTGTGTCGGGAGAGGCCGGCGCGTCCGTCCGGCAGATGCAAGCGGGGCGGGGGCCGGGGGAGAGGCGGGGAGAGAGAACCCACAACAAAACTTGGCCTCGCTGTGCGCACAGCGCGACTTGAATGACAGGAGCCCGCGGCCGCGGAGCGCAGCGGACACCCGGGAGCCTGTTCCGCCCACGGCGCGGGCGCAGCAGCAGGTAGGGGCGCGGGCGGACGAGTGGGCCGAGGGACCACGGGCCATGGGCCGCGGCCCGGGCAGCCCACTCTGACTTCCCGCTCGGTGCCCATCGCTGCTGCCGGGGAGGGTCGCCGCATCCCTCCCTGTCCCGCGGACCCTGCGCAGGAGCATGGTCAGGCACACACACAGCGCAGGGGGGCGACCCCTGCGGGATCAGGGGGGCAGAGGGAGCTTTTTCTACTCGATGCTAGAGTCTGATCCCAGCCTTCGGGCTCCTCCCGCTGCGCACATCTGGAAAGAATCTGCGAGCGGATGGGGAGGGAAAGTGGAGGCACGCGGGTGGGTGACAGGGACTGTGGGGGCAGGTGGAACTGGGAAGGGGTCTGGCCCTCTGCACTGAGAACTTGGGCCCAGGGCATCCCGCGACTTTCCACGTCAGTTCAGCAGGGGCTCCACCGAGTCCAGCACAGACCTCTTTACAGACAAGCAAGCACAGCAGGCAGAAATCAATCTCTAGGGTGCGTGGACAGGTGAGGTGCACAGGCGAGCAAGGGTTTTGACGTTCGGTGCGGTCTAGCACAGTGCCATGCGCTCTGGCCACAACCCCACCGTCTGTGTAGGCAGCTACTACTTCCAGCAGGACAGAAAGGAGCAGAGCGAAAAGCACAGTCGTCCTCAGGCGGGAATGGGGCGCGAAGGGGTGGGGTGGCGCACTGGGCACTGGGCGTGGGGAGTTGGAATACCTGACCTGCAGTCAGGTGGAAGAAGGGGGAGGGGTCGGCTTGGGGCTCCTGTGCTGGAGCCTGGGTTGGAAGGCAGCTGCAGCCTAAGCAGTCAGGGCTAGGGCTAGGATGCAGGCGCGCAAGAGATGGCAAAAGGATGAGCAGTAGCAACATGAGCATCTGCTGGAGAAGGTGAGACTGAGCTCTGCCAGGCACGAAGAGGCACCAGGGGTGTGAGCCGGGAGGACCGCTGGATGGGCCTTTCCTCTACCTCTCCCTTTCATCTTATGAAAGCCAAAATGATCAGCACACACCCCTGGGAAGGGTCTGGGCTGCCCTGGGAAGCTCATCAATGGCTGGGCTGAGGCTTCTGCCTCCTACTGTATACTTTTGGAGCCCTGCCTCCTACTGTATACTCTAGGAGCCCTGGGCCCAGTCTTCAGTGTGCAAGGTAAGAAGTGTCAGATTCGGTGACTTTGTGCACCATGAGTGGGTACTTTTTGTCCCTTCTGTCTGAATCCTGGGTAGGAAGTGGCACCTGTAGGCTTGGTGGGGTCACACACAGAATGCTGATCACGACCTACTGGAATCCTGATGGCTCCCTATCACCAGCACCCTGGCATGGTGGCTGATGCCCTTGGCAACGTGTGTCTCCATCCCTAATTTCTATTCCTCGTTTACCCTGCTTAAACACACCCACCTGTTTCCTGTCCCTATGTCACACCCCACCCAGGCTGTCCATCTGCTTGGAGGGCTTTTCTTTCCCCATGTTCACCTGGGGAACTCCTACTTAGCCTTCAAGACCATCTCAGGGCTATGGGTGGAAGAAAAATGTCAGTTCTAGTCTTAAAATTTATTCTATCTATCTATCTATCTATCTATCTATCTATCTATCTATCTATCTATCTATCATCTATCTATCATCTACCTATCGATCTATCATCTATCTATTGTCTACCTATCGATCTATCATCTATCGATCTATCTATCTATCATCTATCATCTATCATCTACCTATCTATCATCTACCTATCGATCTATCATCTATTGTCTACCTAGCAATCTATCATCTATCTATCATCTATCTATCTATCTATCTATCTATCTATCTATCTATCTATCTATCTATGCATCGGTTGTATCTATCTATACACATGCCATAGAACATGTGTGGAAGTCAGAGGACAACTTGCCAGAATTGGTTATCTCCTACCATGTGGGTCCAGGATTCCAACTCTGATCTGCCAGACTTGGAGACAGGAGCCTTTACTGGTCGAGCCATCATGGCGTTGTTTTCTTCTTTTGTCTAAGACTCCCCACCCCACCCCCTGAGACAGGGTTTTCCCACGTAGCCCTGACTGTCCTGGAACTTGTTCTGTAGACTAAGGTGACCTTGAACTCAAAGATCTACCCATCTCTGCCTCCCAAGTGCTGGGATTAAAGCACACGCCACCACCGCCTCGTTATGACTTATTTTAACTATGTGTCTGTGTGTGCAGGTGCCGGCAGAGGCCAGAGGTATCAGAACCCCTGGAGCTGGGGTATAGGTGGTTGTAAGCCGTCCCAGTGAGTGCTGGGCTCAGATCTTCTGCAAGTGGAGTACTATTCTTAACAGGTGAGCCATTACTCCAGCTCCTGATTCTTATTTATGTTATTTTTATTATACTAGGTTATAAAATGGAGTCTGAACAGATGACATTGTATGTCTTTCTTCTCTGCCTTTCCATAAACTCATTCAACTCCCAGAATCAGGGGCAGCTCAGCCTAATCTAAGACCTCTAGGGTAGGGCTGCTGAGGAGTCTGAGATTTTGGGGGTGGGTAATAGTTGGGAGAGGCATTTGCACTTGCATTTCCAGCTTGCAAATTAGGAGCATAGTTTATGCCTATTCCTGGGCTTTCTCTTGCTCCAGCAAGCTATAGCTCAAAAAAAGATTAGGGGCTCAGTGAGCCTGAACAGGAGGTGATGCTGGGCTCTGAGCATCTGCTCCCAGCCATGCTCATTCTTTCTGTCTAGCTCTGGAATCTAGACCTTGCTTTCCATCCCTGCACCAGCCTTTCAGCCTCTTTATCCCTCGCACAGCCTTGCTCACAACCAGCCTTCCACAGCCTGTTCTCCTCACATCAATAGCTCCTTATCTTCCAGAAACCAGGCGATACTCCGTAGCTAACCTGCCCTGGACTTGTGTCCATTGTGCTTGCTTGTGTCGTTCTCAGTTACCACCTGCCACGGACAGCCCAGGGAGCTTTGTGGAGCTCTCGACATGGACTGTCTGGACCCCAGGCCTTCACACACACCGACCCTCTTTTGTTCTTGCCTGATGCTTGCCCATCAGAACGCCTAGTCTAGGCTTCACTTCCTCTAGGGAGACGTCTATGACAAGGCTATGCTTTCTCTGAGCCTCTGTGAACGCCACACCTCACCCCTCAACTCTCGGGTGACTCAGTTTACCTGACTGTAAAGCTCATCAGTTCATCACCAGACTCTAAAGCAGCACTGTTTAACAAACATGATGTTAGCCACAAATGCAGTGTCAAATGTTCTAGAAGCCATGTTAAGATGAGAGGCCAGAGAGATGGTTCAGTGAGTAAAAGCACCAGCTGTGCTAGCCCTGAACCCACAGGTGCAGAGGAACACACCTGTAATCCCAGCACTCCTACGGCAAAGTGGGAGGCAGAGGCAGGAGATTGCCTGGGCCCTGATGCCCAGCCAGCATGGAGTATGCAATAGAGGCCTAAAACAGGAATGGAAGGAGAAGACACACTCCTGACCTCCACACGCTAACCCTGGTGCGCACATGCCTACACACGCATGCACACGTGTGTGCACATACACACTCACATGTATGCTCACTCTCTCATATACACACTTGCTCATGTGTTCTCTCACACACATGTACACATACACTTTAATTTTTACATTTATTTATTTATTACGGTTTTTTTGAGGCAAGGTTTTTTCTGTGTGGTCCTGGTTATCCTGTCAAACTCAGAGATTCGCCTGCCCCTGCTTCCCAAGTGCTGAGATTAAAGGTGTGCACCACTACCGCCCAACCAATTTTTATTTTTTATTTTTTTTAAAAAATAGGGTCTTACTATACATCCCTGTCTGTCCTAGAAATTGCTCTGTAGACCAAGCTGGCCTTGACCTCACAGAGCTCTGCCTGCCTCTGTCTCCCGAGTGCTGGAATTAAAGGCGTGTGCCATCATGCCTGGCCCAAATAATTTTTTAAAAGTAAAATAAGTGGGCAGTGGCAACTCTCTGTGAGTTTGAGGCCAGCTTGGTCTACAGAGTGAGTTCCAGGACAGGCTCCGAAGCTACACAGAGAAACCCTGTCTCAAAAACCAAAACCAAATCAAAACAAAATAAAACAGATAAGCTTAATTTTGTGGTAAAGCCTGTCTGAACGTGGACTAACCACGCTTTAAGTGCTCCATAGCCTCATGTGGCAGCTAGCATCTACAAGAGGAGACAGGGCATCATGAACCTCTCAGCCAGGAGCCTGCCCCAGACTTCCACAGAGGATCCAGCCTGGTGTGCTTGGCCCCCACAAGAGCAGCCTGGGGTAATGCAGAAGCCCTGGAGCTCAATGCAGCCCCTTAACAGCTATTACACTGACTGATCCCCGTGGGCCTCTGCCCTCTGGTCTCTGAAGTAGTGAAGAAAACATTTTCAGTGTGGTTCAGAATGTTGATATAAATTATGTATTTGTGCAGATAAGCTTGTGGATTTTTATGGAGACCAGCCAAAGGTGAGGGAAGAAAGCCAGCCTGTCCAGTGAGTACCTTGTATATGCGAGGCCCAGCGCCTTTCCTGCATCCATCCCTGGCCTCCTGCTCCAAGTAAATGTGAGGCTTACTCCCCACCTCCCCATGTCTGCTCTGGCCAGAAGACTGGGGAATCAGCTGTGGGGGAGGGGAGGCTGATGGTCTGTAGAGGTGTGGCGGGAGGGGGGGGCAGAATGGAGGACCAGGCTGCTGCCAGTGCCATTCATTTCTGCTCATTGATCTCTGGCACCTAAGAGCTGGGCATCTGCTGGGCTCCCTGGCTCTGCCAGACTAGTGGGCTGGGACTCAAGTAGAGGCCATGTGAGTCGTATGGTCAAAGAATCTAGCTGTTACCCTCTTCTTCCTACCTTTCCCTGGGATACCTTGTCTTCCAAGGAAAGACTCCACCCCATCTGAGCGGGTCATGGTTTATGGTATCATCCACTCTAGACAGGACGGGCATGTGATCTCTCTCATCTCTGTCTCCAGGGCCCAGGGCTAGTGCCGCAGTGGGAGTCAGGATGGCTAGTGGACTAGACATTTCTGCAGCCCATCTAGGGCCGATGGGTTGGGACCAGCCAGACCACGAAGGCCAAGTGTGTTCTAGACATGGTGTCTTAGCATTTTCCTGCTGTGAAGAGACACCTTGACCACGCCAACTCTTATAAAAGAAAACATTTCATTGGGGCTGGCTTACAGTTTAGAGGTTTAGTCCATTATCATCACGGTAGAACATGGCAACATTCAGGCAGACATGGTGCTGGAAAAGGAGCTGAGAATTCTACATCTTGATCCACAGGCAACAGGAGTAAGCTATGCCACTGGGTGTAGCTTGAGCATATATGAGACCTCAAAGCCTGCCCCAATGATGACATGCTTCCTTTTAGGCCACACCTACTCCAACAAGGCCACACCTCCTAATAGCGCCACTCCCTTTGGGCCAAGCATTCAAACATATGAGTGTATGGCGGCCACACCTACTCAAACCACCACACATGGGATGGGGTGAAGAGGGGGTGCTAGAGTGGGTAATGAGGTGGTTGGGGGGCCAACCGTGCTATGGAGTAGAGCCCGGTGGTTCTCACTTGTGTGTTGAAACCCCTTTAGGGGGTCAAACAACCCTTGCACAAGGGTCACATATCAGATATCCTGCAATCAGGTGTTTGCATTATGACTCAGCAGCAAAATTACAGCGATGAAGGAGCAATGAAAACAGTTTTACGTTTTTTTTTTAAATATTTATTTATTTATTTATTATGTATACAATATTCTGTCTGTATGCCTGAAGGCCAGAAGAGGGTGCCAGACCTCTTTACAGATGGTTGTGAGCCACCATGTGGTTGCTGGGAATTGAACTCAGGACCTTTGGAAGAGCAGGCAATGCTCTTAACCACTGAGCCATCTCTCCAGCCCCCCAGTTTTACGTTTGAGGGTTCACCACAACATAGAGGAACTGTGTTAAAGGTTAATACATTAGGGAGGCTGAGAAGCACTGGAGAGAGAACGGAAGGGAGAAATTCATGTTTATTCATTTGTTAAGCATTTACTGTGTGTCCCTCGTTGACCTGGAGAGTGCCCGTGGTCATCATCTTTAGGACAGATAAGAAACTGAAGTTTAGACTGTTTCCAAACTGTCCAAAGTCACACACTGATCTCCACATCTCAGCCTCCAGCGTCACTGCCAACTTCCCAGGTTCCCTAATCCTGCAGAGATAGGCTCTGGTCAGATTCTTCTAGCTGCTGCATGGCTGCATTTCCCGAGGAGTGGTGTGGCAGACCCAGCCTGGCTTGTGTACTGATCACTCCATTCTGGAGTGGAGCCTGAAGCCTGGACACTCACCTGTGCACCACTCAATAGAACATGGTGTCATATAGCGTCATCCACGTAGCAACAGCTGCTCCTGTCCCCTAATGGGAACCAGATGCTCTGTGTCTGTTGCCATCCTCGGTCCTGATAGGACTGTGAGTTTAGACAGCACCCGCCTGGTGCAGCAAGGGTGCAGTGGATTAGGGGAGGTGAGGCTTTGCCTGGGGTCTGTGGTCCTGGGATCAGTGCCTCTCCCTGCCTTCTGCAGCTCAACACATTGTAGAGACATTTCTGAGTCCTTGTGACACCCTGGCCTGTGGGACCATGGGGACAATGGTAGCCAAGTCACATCCTGAGCCTGTACCCATCCCTGCTACCCTGGGGGGGGGGGTATCTGCAGGGGCAGTGGTCACATGAGTGTGTCAAGTCCTGGTGAGGATGGCAGAGTGACTGATCATCAGGGGTGGGACTCATCGGGTCATAGGACGACAGCAGCCTCGGTCACCTCTCTGTCCGACTTTGGGTACACTCAGACGGTACCTACATGCAGAAAGTAATAGGTCTCAGTCTAGGGGCCGTGACTTTTAGTCACAACCCAAGCCAACTATCGCTAAGCCCTGGGGCAATCTCAGACTCTACCCATCCCCCACCCACCCCCACACACTGTACCTCTTCAGTTATTTCTTGGAAATTGCCGACCACACAAGAGAGGGGAAGGGCATTTGGGGCAGAAGGAATAGTATGTGCTAAGGCCTGGAGGGAGGGAACACTAAGTAGTTCCGTGTAGTTCAGCTGGTGATGGAGAGGGAGTTGGAAGAGTCAGGGCCGAGTTCTGGGATCCTCTGTGGGAGCTGGAGCAGAGCGTCACACCTGCTAGGGGAGAGGCAAAGGCTTGTCACATTGCCTAGGTCAGGACAGCAGGAGTTTCTGTGAGATAAGGGTGCAGATTCCTCAGGACGCAGGCTGGTGAGGGCTATAGGCAGTTTTGCAGCCCTGACTAAGGACAGGGCTTCATGGCCCTCCCATCACTACAGAGGAGACCCTCCATGAGAAAGGGTGGCAGTCGCCGAGCTCTTGAGTGCCACTGTCTTAGTCTAGGGGGCCCTTCCAGTGGCCATAACTACATGCCCAATGTATGGGATCAGTGAGTCACCCGGCACGGAAGTGAGCCTGAGCCATCTCCCCCCCCCCCCCCCCGCAGGCACCATGGCCAGCAGCAGGGGCCTACCACTCCTGCTGCTGTTGCCCCAGCTGCTCCTGGGCCCTGTCCTGGCTGTGAAGGCTCCTGTGTTTGGCCGAAGTGACCTCCACAGCCTGAGCCCTGAGGAGAATGAATTTGTGGAGGAGGGACAGCCTGTGCTAGTCCTGAGCCCCGAGGAGCTAGAGCCGGGCCCAGCCACCATCGACTGTCCCCGTGACTGTGCCTGCTCCCAGGAAGGTGTTGTAGACTGCGGTGGTATTGACCTGCGTGAGTTTCCAGGTGACCTGCCCGAGCACACCAACCATCTGTCCTTGCAGGTGAGGCTGATGCTCCAGCTGCTACTCCCAGCTGCTAACTTCAAGCCTTCAACATGGTCACATAACTCCCTTCTTACCCAGAATCTCCAATTTTCAGAGCACCCCCACCCCCGCCCAGTTCAGGGTAGCAAGGCAGATCATACTTAGGGAGTCCTGGTCCCACCCTTACGGTGTCAATGATGCCCTGGTTACAGAGGCCTGATATATAACCTGCTGGTTCATTGAGGAGTCTAGGCTGTTCAGCTTGTAGCGTAAAAATGTCTCACCGTGGGCACAGAGTTGCCCAACAGTTGAATAGATAAGAAACCACTAACACCATTTCAGGACTAGGAAAGCCAGGACAAGGGGATCCAACTCCAGGAGGAAGTGGGCTCAGAGCATAGCGTGGGAGCACTGGCCCCTGCTGAGGCCCTCCTGACTAGATGGATGGACCCTGGTGCATCTAGGGCAGTCCTAGGGGAGGGACGAACTGTTACACTTTCTCTAGAGGAGATCCAGCAAAGGCAGAAGATCTCAGTGGGGCGGGGCTAGGCAGGCAGTTGGCCAATGAGGGGAAAAAATGAACTGAAGCCAGTTCTTAATAGGTTCATTTTATCACCCATTCGCACACAGACTGTATGGACCTGCTGTGGGTATCTCTGGTTCTGTGTGGGGTGTGGGGTGTTGGGAAGGGCATGGTTTCACTCTGACTTAAGTGCTCACTGTATGTGGGTGAGACAGACAGACCAATGAGTAGACAAAAAAGTCAAACAGCGATAAAAGGCTTAGCCAGGCAGTGGTGGCCCACACCTTCATCCCAGCACTCGGGAGGCAGAGGCAGGCAGATATCCGAGTTTGAGGCCAGCCTGGTCTACAGAGTGTAGCCAGAGTTACACAGAGAAACCATGTCTTGAAAACAAGGAAGGAGGAAGGGAAGGAGGGAGGGAGGGAGGAAAAGAGGGAGAGAGAGAGAGAGAGAGAGAGAGAGAGAGAGAGAGAGAGAGAGAGAGAGAGAGAGAATTTGCCCTATGGGGTCCAGACCAGGAGAGTTTTCCTGGTGTGGTCAGATCAGAAACCTAGTACCCAAGGGGAGTGGGACTGTATAACAAAGAAGGGGAGCTAAGTGGCTTCTGTTCAGGGACAGCCCCCCTCCCCATCTCCCCACAGAACAACCAGCTGGAGAAGATCTACCCCGAGGAGCTGGCTAGGCTGCAGCGGCTGGAGACACTCAACCTTCAGAACAACCGCCTGACCTCCCGAGGTGAGGGGACATCTCCAGAGCTGGGACACCTGCTCAGGGGCCTGGGACACGGTGTGTGTGTGTGTGTGTGTGTGTGTGTGTGTGTGTGTGTGTGTGTCTGTCTGTCTGTCTGTCTGTCTGTCTGTCTGTCTGTCTCAGAGGCTTGAGAGGAATGGTGGCCACGGAAAAAACTCACCTTGGAGAACCTGGGGTGAAGGGGAGCCAGGCTTCGGCTGGACTGCAGGGGTGCTCTCTGATGTTATCCTGACCCTGCTGGGGGTGTCTGGGACCCAGGAGGTAGGACTTCGGGCTCCTGGGGCCTTGTCAGTGACTCTCCAATTTGCAAGGGCCCTTAGAATCCAAGAGCAACATCTGCAAGTTGTCTTTTCTCCCTGAAGACCAAGTAAAATACATAATTGGGATAGAACTTTCAGGAAACAGAGTGGAAGGGGAGAAGAAAACCCTAATCCCGCCACTTAGAATTAATCAATATTAAGATTTGGTACTCTCCCTTCCCCATTTTAAAAGAAAGCAGCTTTATTGAGATGTAATTTATGTACCATAAGTGACCTGGTTTAAAAGTCCACTCCAATCTGGTATGTTTCAGCGAGTTTACGCAGTATACAGCCGCCTCTGTGATCTGCAGTCCTTCATCCTAGGTTTTAAAGCCACAACTGAGCTCCTGCAATCGCTGCGGTGGCGCCTGCTTTGTTTCGCCTAGCAGCTTCTCTCTCGCACTGTTGCAGGAGCTCTATCTGGCTGTCACTCACACCCAGCAGGGTATTCCATGGAGAGACGGCCGGCCTGGCCGTGGCTTATATAACTGTTCCTTCTCCTTTGACTTGGGCCCGTCCCAGCATCTGGGGGTCCTGGAATGGGAACTGGATGTCAGAGGCCAGCACATGGCTGGAGAGGGGCCAGTCTAACTGGTCTCCTTACAAGCCAGCTGTCAGAGGGGACCAGGGGTGAGGCCTGCCCCTACACAGAGCCTATCCCAGCTTGGCTGCACCTGCCTATAGGTGGGGCTGAGGTTGAAGGGGGGCTCTGACCCCTTGTGCAGCCATCCCCAGGGAAGCACTCCTTCTGGCTTCAAAGGGTTAAGCTAGGTCACTCAATCCCCAGCAAGCACTTAGCTGCTTCCTTCTCTGCTTGGGCCACATCAGGAGGAGAGAGAACACAGGATAAACACAAACTGGTGGGGAAGGGAGGGAGCTGCCTAGCAAGTGGGTGGTTCGCCTGCTCCCCTGCAGTTTATCCTTCATCCAGGGCTCTGACCTGTCCTTTAAAGGGCTCCCAGAGGAAGCATTTGAGCGTCTGACGAGTCTCAATTACCTGTACCTGGCCAACAACAAGGTGAGGGTCATGGAGGGTGGGCGGGCTTCCCTGCCCTCTTGGCTCTCTCTTCCCTTGCGCTCTGTGATTGTCCCCCAGTGCCCTTTCCAGCCTGACTTCAAGGTCCTTGTCATGGCTGTTGAGAAGGGGACGCTTGCCATCCCCTATAAGCTAGAGCGTGTCTGTTGATGAAGCAGCCAAGGTCTCCAGCACGGATGGGTGGAGGGAGAACCCAGGTTGTCACACAGGCCCTTGAGCAGAGCCATGACGTCTGGGCCCAGGGGAGGTCTGTACAGCTTGAGGTGGCATGCTTCTGTTCTCCCCAGTACTCAGGACTGGGGTAGGAGCATTGAAGTCGGGGAATTTGAGACAAGCCTGGACACGAGGAGACTTGTTTCAAAATGTGTAGAAGTAAATAATAAACAGAAAGACAGAAAGGCTGGCAGGAGTGAGCTTGCCTTCCCTCTGTCCAGAGCAACTTTTCAATCACACTCTTCCTTCTGACCTCTAACCCCTTCCCAGGAGCCCAGGAGCCCAGGAGTGTGGGGCCAGGTGCAAAGGGCTTTGACTACCAAGCTAAGGGCTATGGGAACCGGGCACATTTTGTTTTATCAAAAGATGGAACGCTCGAAACATCAGAAGTTTCTACGTTAGGAAAGTGACTTTGGTGTCAGGGAAGAACCCAGGGAAGGGAACAGATAAGCGCCCAGTGGCAGGGCCCAGAGCTAGCCTCTATTGGTCTTTCTGCTGGCTCTTTCCTTTCCAGCTCACCTTGGCACCCCGATTCCTGCCAAATGCCCTGATCAGTGTGGACTTTGCTGCCAATTATCTCACTAAGATCTATGGACTCACCTTTGGCCAAAAGCCAAATCTGAGGTCAGAAGTCAGAGGGATGATCCTGGGTGTGGGAATGAGTGCGTGTTGGTGAGGTGGAGGGTTTGGGGGAAGCTGGGACAAGGAAGGGATCCAGGCAGGCCCTGAGAAGGGGCCTTCTGTGCTGTGCTGTGTGTGGGCTGCAGGCTGTGCTCAGGGCTGGCGGAGGAACAGCCAGGGCCTAGAGGAGCTCAGGATCCAGAAAGCTGAGACCTGATGGATGAGGAGGCCTCTGTGCAGTAAATGAGGAATGAGCTTATGCATGGGAGTGGTGGGGTCTGGGAGGGAAGAGCAGCTTCCGGCCAGCAATGCTGCCCTTCTTTGAACTTGATTAAGGGGGTGTGACCATTCCTGGGACCCCCGCACTGAACTTCAGATGAAGGAGTCTGGGCTGGGACCAGGAAGTCCTGTTTCTGCCACTAATTTATGTGGTGACTTCTGGCAGGGTGCCGAGCCTTTTGGTCACTGTCCCTGACCATATAGGGGGTTCTGAAGCCCTTTAACTCTGCATCCCCGGGTTAAGATAGTAGAAAAGTACCCTAGGCCCTGATCTCGTCTTGGGTAAAGTATACAGCAAAGCTGGCCTAGGGCCGGGGAGCCCAGGTGGGGTGAGGACTGCACCTCAACCCCACAGGTCTGTGTACCTGCACAATAACAAGCTAGCAGATGCCGGGCTGCCGGACAACATGTTCAACGGCTCCAGCAACGTCGAGATCCTCATCTTGTCCAGCAACTTCCTGCGCCACGTGCCCAAGCACCTGCCACCTGCCCTGTACAAGTTGCATCTCAAGGTGGGGAGCAGAGAGGGCAGATGTGGGGTAGAAGCAGACCCATGGCCCACAGAAACCAACTGAGGGAGAAGCATGGCCCAGTTAGGTATAGAGATGCTGAGTAAGACTGAGAGTCCCGTGCAAGAGTATTAGCTACCTAGGGGAACAGACAGCTCTATCTGGGCACCTACCTGACCATCAGTGTGGGTTTGAGGGGTCTATCAACACACCCAGACACTGCAGGTATGGCCCCCCTCTTGCTGGCCCCCAGGCTTCTCTGTGCACCTCGTCCTGTGCCAGGACCCAGGTCTCTTACTTTACCCCCTCCCTGCCTTTCCTTCTAGAACAATAAGCTAGAGAAGATCCCCCCTGGGGCCTTCAGTGAGCTGAGCAACCTCCGGGAGCTGTACCTGCAAAACAACTACCTGACCGACGAAGGCCTGGACAATGAGACCTTCTGGTGGGTCCTTGTATCACCTGCATCTTCCTCATCACCATGACACCGGGCGGTCCCAGCTGGTCCCAGCTCACGGTCATGTGTCTACTTTCCTTGCTTGCTTTCCCTGGAGAAGAAACTTTGGGGCTTGTGTCTTTTGCCGTTTCTGTCTCGGGGAACAAGTCAAGTGTATAGATAAGGCCTGCTGAGACGGCAGATGTGGGATGTGGGCTCCTGCTTAGCATCTCAGTCCCCTCCTTTCTCCAGGAAGCTCTCGAGCCTGGAGTACCTGGACCTGTCCAGCAACAACCTGTCACGGGTCCCAGCGGGCCTTCCCCGCAGCCTGGTCCTGCTGCACCTGGAGAAGAACGCCATCCAGAGCGTCGACGCTGACGTGCTGACACCCATCCGCAGCCTTGAGTACCTGCTGCTGCACAGCAACCAGCTGCGGGCCGAGGGCATCCACCCGCTGGCCTTCCAGGGCCTCAAGCGGCTGCACACGGTGCACCTGTACAATAACGCGCTGGAGCGGGTGCCCAGTGGCCTGCCCCGCCGAGTTCGCACCCTCATGATCCTGCACAACCAGATCACGGGCATCGGCCGTGAGGACTTCGCCACCACCTACTTCCTGGAAGAGCTCAACCTCAGCTACAACCGCATCACCAGCCCACAGATGCACCGGGATGCCTTCCGCAAGCTGCGCCTGCTGCGCTCCCTTGACCTGTCTGGCAATCGCCTGCAAACCCTGCCTCCGGGCCTGCCTAGAAATGTACACGTGCTGAAGGTCAAGCGGAATGAGTTGGCGGCCCTGGCACGCGGGGCGCTAGCTGGCATGGCCCAGTTACGGGAACTCTACCTCACAGGCAATCGACTGCGGAGCCGGGCCCTGGGACCCCGAGCCTGGGTGGACCTTGCTGGTCTGCAGGTACTAAAGGACTTGGCCGCATGGGGGCACTGGGAGGAGAGATGATGGTGGGCCTACTGTGATGGCTGCCCTGAACTTACTCAGCTGCGGGGATGAGGGACAGCTGTGCCAGGCGCCAGGTTCCTGTGGGTTAGCCAGACTGAACTAATTCACATTTAGATACCTGCTGGGAGGCTGACCTCAGGGTAGGAGGGTTGTGACCATGCATTCCAACCTACTTATAGGTTCAAAAGCAAAGGGCAGAGCCTGTGTCTGGGGTGGCCGGACCAGGTCACCACAGGCAGACCTAGGCTTGAGAAGGATGGTAGAGGTGAGAGAGAGTCATGGCTTCAGGTCAGGGTCCCTAGCTGAGGAGGACTAGGGGGCAGTTTGGGCAACATGGTCCCATGGCCCTGAAGTACAGAGCAGGTGCTTGCAGAAGACTGGGCCTTGATGTTGGAGGTTGGGGTGCTGTCCTTATTGGTCTTACCGGTCAGCCACGGGGCAGGATGGGAGAGCGGCTCAAGGCACTCTGGGAATGGCTGCTGTGGCTGTGCAGGGTATTCCCAAGGTCAAACCTCTTTGGGGAAGAGAAGACGCTCCCATGTGAGGGGAGCAGCGAGCAGGTGGAATTCATCAGAGCCCTAAAGAGGGGCCAGGCCTGCTACAGCGCTCTTCTCCTCCCAGAGATATTCTTCATGACAGAGGCTGAGAACCTCCACACTGTCCCCCTCCCTCAGACCTCCTCAGGGCCTGCTCTGTAGATGCCACTTCTGAGGTCTCTCTCTACACTGTTTTCTTTATAAGCTTCATCAGCCAGGCCTTGGGTCCTGTAGGTTGTCAGTTGCCTGTGTTCTGGGTAGAAGGAGAGGCCCACGCTTTAGCTCCTCCCTCAGTTCCAGCTCTCCACTTAGGCTGCTTATGCCCCAGGCCAAGTCCCCCCCCCCATTTCTGCACTGAACCTCACCTTCCCAGGGTCTTACCACTCTCCTAATTGAATAGCATCTGCACTCCTATCCAAGTCTTCTGGAGCTCCCTGCTTCCATGAGGTCCCAGGCCAGATTCCCGGCTATAGTTTTCAAGGCTCCCCCTGCCCCTGCTCAGGCGCACATCAGTTCTTCTGCGGGGAGCACTCTGCCTGCTCTCCTTCCTGGAAACATCTTATCAGTTAGCAGGGACAGGCAGGTCAGACACCTCCCCGAGCCTCAGCCTGGGCATCTGGAGAGCAAGCAGGGACTGTCCCTCACACTGTGGGTCTTTCGACAGCAACTGCTTCTTTTTCCTCAAGTCCACCCTGTGCTAATGCCCTGGAAAGCGCTTCCTGGCTCCAGGCTGGATGAGGCCTTTCCCTGCTCCCTCCTTACAGCCAGGCCCAGGGCTTATTTAATCAGGCGCTGGTCCATCTACACAGCCCGGCTGTCTTCCTGAGGGTGGAGATGGTGTGTGTCTGAGAGAGTCCATGTCCCCAGCACCCATGGGTGCCAACCATCTCTGGAATGAATGAGGGAGTGGTGAAGCCGAGAGTGGGAAGGGTGCCCGCAGCTGTGAAGACAAAACGGGAAATAAGAAGCCCTGTGGGCAGAGGAGGTGACAGAGCTGGAAATTTTGGGTTTCGTTGCAATCCTGATGCTGACTCACAAAGCTGTGTGGGATCTGGGCAATGACCCCGAGTCCCAGCCTCTTGGGGTGATGAAGGAGCTTCAAGAGCATGAAGTCCCATCGTCGGCAGCACTAGTGTGGGTCTGGAGAAGGTGCATGTGCACTCAGAGGGGCAGCGAGGGTGGGCACAGTGCAGTGTGTGCCAGGTCCCCTGCTCCACTTCCCTGGCTATAGCTCCTGGGCTCCAGGCACGAGGTGACTCTGAGCCTGCCCAGCCTGGGGCCTGCTTGTTGTGACAGGGTTTCTACAAGTCTTGTGCCCACTCTCCTGGCCCCTGTACATGCGACCTGCACATGTTGATCCTGGCGTGTCTAGTCCGATGGAAGTGACAGGTGGATTAAAGGGGACAGGCTAGGATTATGATACGCAAGCAGCATGGCTATGACCTCATGAGCAAAGGCAGAAGGGCCTGGGTAGGATCTACATCAGTTAGAACAGTATTTGGAGTCTGGTGCAGCGTGTCCCAGCCTCTTACAAAGGGTGAGACACCCCCCCCCACCGCTGCCACTGGGGTTCTCATTAGATATAGTTAGACTGTGGCTTGGTGGGAGCCTGTAAACTGTTAAGTGCTCTGCACAGGTGGGAGTCCTTGATCCCCTGCTCGCCTCTGCAGCTGCTGGACATCGCTGGGAACCAGCTGACAGAGATCCCCCAGGGGCTGCCCCCGTCCCTTGAGTACCTGTACCTGCAGAATAACAAGATCAGTTCCATTCCTGCCAATGCCTTCGACTTGACCCCCAACCTCAAGGGAATCTTTCTCAGGTAGGAGTCCCTGAAGCCTCCTTTGCCCCCTCCCCTCCCCCACCCCATTGCACCCCCTCCCCCACCACACACCTAACAATAGATGGGCAGTTGAGGTGGCTTGCAGGTAGTGTGAGCACAGCTCTGCAGGCCTGCGATGGCTCATAGGTCTCTTAGCGGGCATCAGGCACGTTGATGACTAGTGTAGGGTGTTGCTGTTTGCCATGGGCATGGGAGGAGGCCCAGGGAGCATCTTGCTAGCCCGCAGCTATGCAGACACGGGTGACAGTTGTGTTCACAGCCAGCCACGTGGGGCTCACTAGATGCCTAGTTCCCACTGGACTCTGGGGTTAGAACTTCAGGGAACTCAGACCCCACAGTCTATGGCTTCTTCTCAATCCCTCCCACACCCCAACTCGACCCCCCTCACCTTGCCAAAATCAGAGAGGAGACAGAAGACAGCAGAAGGTCCAGGGTGGTGGCACTGGTGTGGTGTGACTTGGGTTTCTGAGCAGCGCTGAGGCACCGTTGGGTCTAAAGTCAGGACTGAGTACTCTTACCAGCTCAACTATGGCCTTGCCTGTGTGCCAGACAGATCTTGGCGTTGGTGCCAGAGGGCAGCAGAGGCCACTCTCTGGCTGCCACTCTATCTCTGAAGTGGGTGTATGTATAGTGGGGGACTTCTCTGCCTCGCAGGTGACAGTCCCAGCCGTCCCCTTCCTCTAAGCTCTCAGCGCCGTAACAGGTCTACTTGCCACGGTGCGCCTTGCAGCTTGGCTCCCCACCTTTACAACTTGCTGTCCCATGTCCCAGACACCTCTCTGCCCTTTTCCCTTTTGAGCTGGGCAGGCATAAGGGCATCAGCCTGAGCACCTGACACTGACCCCTGGACCGCTGCTCAGGTTCAACAAGCTGGCTGTGGGCTCCGTGGTGGAAAGCGCCTTCCGGAGGCTGAAACACCTGCAGGTCTTGGACATTGAGGGCAACTTTGAGTTTGGTGACGTTTCCAAGGACCGGGGCCATATAGATGAAGAAGAAGAAGAAGACGAGGAGGAAGAGGAGGAGGAAGAGGAGACAGGATCGTAACGGAGTGACATAGATCTGACCCAGGTGGGTGGTCTCTGTGTCAACTTCACCCCGTCCTCTATTCTATCCCTTTATTTTGAAAACCTGTCCATTGGTTTTGCATGTAGGATTGCACCATGGGAGAGGTTGGTGTGTGTGGCATAGTGCCCATGGAAGCCAGTCTGCGCCCAAGGCATTCTAACAGGGGGATGAGTACGGTACTGGGAGATACCTGGGGTGCAGAGACTCCCACATCTGGGGCTCAGGGGCGAGGCCTGAGCTGGAGATGGGAGTAGTCGCTGTAGGCCTTGAGATAGGTATAGACACCGAGGGAGTTAGAAGAGCGTGTCCAGGACAGAGAGGGAGAGGGTAGCCATATAGGGAGTTTGCACACACTCATGTGTGCATGTGTGCATGCTTTCCTCCAGGACACAATCACAGGCAATAACAGGTACATATCTGTGTGAACAAGTGTGCACAGAGGAGTATCTATGGGTACCCATTCGCACAGGCTTACATATAGACACACATATACACACATACCTAGTACATGCATGGATTTCTCTAGAAGCAGGGGACTCAAGCTGCTTCAGTGCAAAGAGCTCGAGGGAGGTGGTCTCTGCTGAGCCTAAATGATGTGTCTATACAGTCCTGCGACTTCCTAGGGAACACCCGAGAAAGGCAGGGGTGGAGAGAATGTTTGGGAAGTCAATGAATATATCTGCTCTGGGGTAGCAAGAGCTGAGGGGATGGTAGAGGGAGGCCATGTAAAGCTTGCGAAGCCCGCTCTGCTTGGTGTTCCTTTTGGCACAGGTGGCATGGATGCTCGTGGGATATGCCGTGGAGGGAGGGCGGTGCAGGGAGGGGAGCGGGTATGAGGGCTGCGGTAGGGGTAGGGGTTTCAGAAGACTGTAACTGTCCCACTGTGGAAGGAGGGCCATGGAGCTGAGTGGCTGCAGTCACAGGCTGACTAGTGGCTTAGTGGCTGGATCTGAAGTCACATCAGCCCGAGATCATCCGCTTTCTGTCCATGCAGTGGAAGATGCCAAGCAGGGATTTGGATTCATCCATGGCTGCCTTTTTGGTTAGGGTTGTGGGTCCCGAAAGACAAGGAACAAGGAAATGGGATATTAACAGTCTCTGTCCTGGGGGCCAGACTTGGTGAGGAGGGGCAGGTGGAAGTGTTGTAGCAGAGATGTGGGGTGGGGGGTTGCTGAAACCTGGGCAGGTGATAGGGAGTATCCAGGCAGAGAGCAGTGGTCAGGGGGGATAGCTAAGGTTCCTTAGGATTTCAGAGAATGTATTAAGGGCTGTGAAGTCAGGGTGTGGCCATAGGAGGAGGCTGCTGGTCATGGCCACAGTTAGGATGCTGACTTGAAGTAGGGCTTGGAGCTGAGAGGAACTGGTGGTGGGGGGTTATTGATGGGGGTGACAGCTGTGAGGATGGATGATGGGAACAGGGTACACCTATGACAGAAAGCATGGCAGGGTTGTAAGCATAGGGGGGCAGATCCAGCTACCAGGGACAGCTGTGGAGGTAGAGTCCTTGTCCTAAGGTACCGTCCTTAAAAGTCAGGGGTCAGCGGGAAAGGATAATTGCTATCCCACGAGGACTCTCTGGGGTTAAGGAGAATCTTCCCCCTTTGTGGAATGTTGGCCATAGCCAAGCCAACCGAGTGGAATGCTGGGAGAAGTCCCAGAGAGTTCTGGATTCAAGCAGGGCACCTCCCCATCCCCATTCACAGTAGCCTAGCTTCCAATCCCCGCCTCCCCCCCTTCCCCCGGTTCATTTCATCCAAAGCTGTTTGGAGCTAGCCCTGACTCTACAATGTGTTCCACAGGACGATGGACCACCGGACTCCTTCTGCAGCCCAGGCCTGTGCCCCACGAGCGTCCCCTTCTGACACACCCAACGCTGAGCCCAAGGGGCATCCGAATGCCACAGGCTAAACACAATCTCCTGTCCCACCTCTTCCTGTAATATGCTACACAATCAGACACAAGCAGATACCACACCCCCAGCCTGGCCACACAGGCACACAAATAGCCAGCTGCACATGACCTTCCAGACTGGCTGACTTCACGGTCCCACACCAACACACACACACACACACACCATACACCCTGACCTCTGAGTCCACACTGGCCTGGTACACTCAGGCAACTGCTCTCTCCCCAATTTACATAAAGAGTGACCTATGCCACCGAAAGTTCCTGCTTCTGGCCAGCTCTGGCCGTTAACAGTTGGCCATGTGCCTTGTCCTCTGTTGTCTCTCCCTTGGAGACTCCAGTTGTCTCCTTGTTCATGGCCAGGTGCTTTCTCCCTCTGAGACTCACAAAAGCTGGCTTTTGTTTTGTGCCTTCCCTCTGGGGATGCGAACCTTCTAACTTCTACCATGGCCTTGCCCCCTCCCCAGGTGCTGGGGCAGTCCCACCACAGGGAGCCCCCTTTTTGCTGTGCCCTGGCAGGCCACAGGCACTTTCTGAGGACATTCTCAAGAAGGAGGGGGAGGGAAAGGAGGCAGCTGTGCTTGATGGGGGTTGGGGGGGTGGCAGCTGCGTTGGTCTTCAGTTCTGCAGGAAAGTTCTGGGTACCTTTGGTTTTGTTTAAGAAGGAAAATATATAAAGATAAAAGTCTCAAAGCTGATTTTTCCTGTTACAGAAAAACTAATATAAAGTATTACCCCTGCCCTTGCAGCCATGTTGTGTCTGTGTGTGCTTCCCTCAGGAGCTGGACTGGCCTCTGCTCAGGGTGGGTGAGAGATCCAACAAGCAATACCCCTGACCAGCAAGAATGAGGGCTGGGGCTAGGCCTGAGGGGCCCCCACAGGAGCGGGGCAGAGAGAGGAGGGATAGGACATAGCAAGGCGGGAAGGCTTGGCAGATGCACTCTCAGGGGGTGGAAATCTGCTTTTAGAGTCAGACAGGGAACAGGCCTGTCCATTCCCCCTGCTCCCCCAAGCTGAGCCCCCAGGCAGAAGATCCACCTGAAGAGTCACCTTCGCCACCTTCGCAGGGAGGTGGTGTTGCTGGGGTTCCTGATGTGGTCTGTGGTAGGGAAGAGGCAGAAGGCAGGTCCGAGAGCTCGTGTAGAGCTGACATGAGGCCAGTCTCTTTAAGCATTCCCAGGGAAGAGGTGAGGGACATGTCCAATATACCACCCCACTGTGGGCAGAGCTTGGCTTGGGCAGAAAGCTGTAGGGAGGCTGTACCTAGCTGCCATATGGAGCTCGGTGACTATATAGGGATCTCCTGAACTGGAGGTGTGTGGGTACAAGCCTGTCAAGTTCATCAAAATACAGACTCCTGCTTGTGGCTAGCCGGGCAAGGCAGCTGATTCCTCAAAGGCCTTAAGAGGTGACTCGGGGAAGGTCAAATGAGCCCATCTACGTGAAGGGAAAAGTAACTGGTTGGACAGCTGCTCTGTCTCAGGCGATCAGGAGTCAGCTGTGGAAAGACAGCTAGGCAGACCCATGAGAGGACCACAAAGAGTGGGAAGGTGTGTACTTGGAGCTGAGGTCCTTCCTGGGTCTTTACACTCAGGGAAGGAAGGTAGAGTTCAAGGGTGAGGGTCCTGACCCTTGAGTGGCCTTGGGGAGGCCTGTCTCCTCCCTTGGTCCCAGTGTCCTCTTGGGCCTGGTATACTATCCCTCAAGACCCCAGAGTTATACCTCGTTACCCCACACTTAACTCCAATCCCAGCTACAACAGATTGTGTGGCCAGCACCCTTCTCTGTGCCTTAGGCTTTTGAACTAGGTCTTTCTCGAAGGCAAAGTATTAGCTACCAAGGGCAGGCTTTGACTGAGATTTTCCTTTTCTGGGGTCTGATTACAGAACCAGAGCCCAGACAAGGCTAATCAAGGTAAGAAGGTCTGAACATAACTGTCTTGGGAAAGGCCCAATCAGGCCTACTGAGGTGGCCTGGGGTGGGCTTGTTTATACCTGTCTCCCACAGGTGATGGCTCATACAGGCTTGTCCTCACTGTGGCCACCAGGACTGGCTGATCTGTGCCCTGTCAGCTTGCGTTAGCTCAACAAAGAAGGTCTACCTAAAAGTCTGGTCTCAACTAGAGAGTATGGCTCAGGCCTTATCATCTCAGCATTTGGAAAGGCATGGGCAGGAGAGTGGCTACTAACACAGTCTACATAATAGGTGGCCAGTACTGCATAACAAGACTCTGTCCCAAAACAAAACACCACCAGCACACAGTCTGTTATAGCCACAAGACTTGAAAAAAAAAAAAAAACAAGGACTTTTATTTATCACGTTATTGCAAACACAGAAGGGACCAGTAACTCCCATTCCTCTTTGCCACACAAGCCTTACGGAGTTCGGACCCCAAGTCACTTGGCCAGAGAATCCCAGCCGGGCTTCCCTCCTTGTGGCCGGCCCATCTTGTCCACCTGTCCCATGGGAGGCTGGCTGGGCTGTACCCATGGGTCCTTCCAGCTCTAGTGGACATCGGTCTCCACATTAGATGAGAGATCTGGGGGACAGAAATGGACAAGGCGGTGGCACACGGAAGCCGCCAGGTCTCAGCGCTGGGATGCGCCGGCCCTTGTTGGGAGTGTTGGGGTGAAACCACATGCTGTCGGGTGGAGGAACGGTTGACCTGGGACAGAAACAGGGACGCTGTTGTTGTATCTCCATGAGTTGCACACAGTGGTAGCTGTGAGGACGCTGGAGAGGGCATAGCCTCTTTTGCTGGTCCTTGCAGGCTGCCTTGTCCACTAGATGGGAGTAGCCGAGGCTCCAAAGACTTGAGTTAACATCCTGGCCCTGATGTTGCTTTTAGTGAGTGGTTGTAGCTCTCAGACCCCAAAACTGTTCCTCCATGAGGTAGCGGCAAAGACCCCTCCCTGCCAGATGCTTTTGTGAGCTCATGCAGTAGAAACTGTCACAGCTAGGTCTTGAGCCACACGAGCCGGTAGCTGCTGGCTGGGGCTCCCGCATGCTATCATCTCTTTTCTGAGACAATTTCTCATCAATGGCTGACGAGCCCATCAGGTGGAACTTGAGCTGGGCTTCGCCAACTTCTCAGGTGTAGTTTGAGTTCAGCGCCCCAGGGTCTGGCCTGGCTCTGCAGCCCTGGGAGCTCACACATTGGTCTCCAGCTCGCTGATCTCAATGGTGCAGTGGTCTAGGCTGGTCGTGGCCAGCTCTTCATCCTGCTCTACCTGGACTGGGATGTGGTGGGGGCACATGGGGCCGAGGGTTAGTTCCGAGGCCTCGGCCACACTCTTCACACAGCCGTTCTGCTGGGCGGCCACGATCTCCTGCAGTGTCACTGGCTTGGTCTCGCAGGGTAGCAGTGTCTGGAGAGGAAGCGAGCCTTGTTAGCATGAGGAGGAGAGACGGAGGGTATGTAGTGCTGAGCATTCTCAGGGACCGGGAGCCACGGAAAGGGATTTTCCTATAAACACGGCTGGGTAGCCTTGGCAGGGCTCGGGCCTCTCTGGGTACCAGTTTGCAAGCTGCCTTGCCTCCTGCCTCCTATTTTGGTAGATCAGGGACTTGCCCCCCAGAATCCAATTGGGGAACAGTAGACCCTCTGCCTGAACTTCAGTGTCCTTCCAGGGAAGTGGGTACAGCCAACTGCACACACCAGCAACCCTGAATACCAGACAGTTCCCAGCATCCTGCGCGAGGGATTGGGTTTCTCAGAGGGAAGATGGGCTGGGTTTTTCCTGCTTCACTGGCTACATCTGGGCACTCTGTCAGGTCCACCATGAAACCTGTATTCCCACCTGACTCTATCTCTTCGAGGCTTCCTGAGGGGACGCGGCTCTCACCTCAGTGCCCGTGTTCTGAGCAAAATCCTTCCGGCAGATGTGGGCCATGATCCCCGCCGCCAGTGCATCACCCAGCACGTTAATCATGGTACGGAAGCGGTCCCTGGCAAGCCAAGGTGGCAGTGAGCGGCAACAACCTCAACAAGGAAGTGGTAGAGGGCCACACTCGACTGGAAAGTGAGGCCACGGCACAGAAGCTCGGGCAGTGACTACAGACAGGGAAGCACCCAACCCACCCTCAGTGGTGCCTAAGCAGCTGAGGAGGCCCCTTCCTGATCATAGGCCCAGTGTAGAGAGGCCAGACTTGGGGTCACTATCTAGAATGTCTTTAGGGAATTCAAGAGGACTCTGTCTTGACTTTTGAACTCTGAGACCCTAAGTCACACAACCGAGCTGGTGTGGATTATTGGGGCACCCCAGTCCCCTTCCTTCCGATCTCAGCAAGGGTAAGGCTGGGTAAGGACAGAACAAAGCACTCACAGGGCCCAGTCCACGGCGATGATGAGGTTGATGTCATCAGTGGGTAGTCCCACAGAGGTGAGCACAATGACCATGGTGACGAGCCCTGCCTGGGGGATGCCAGCCGCCCCGATGCTGGCCGCAGTGGCTGTGATGCTGCAGAGGGAGAAGGGTGTAGCAGCCCTGGCTCCTAGACCAGAACGCTAGGGCCTCAGGGCCGGCCAAGGCATGGGGACCACCATGAGTATCACACTGGGGGTTCCCAGAGAAACGTATGTCTGCTCACAGTCTTCAGCCCATGGGTTCTCATCCCTGTTCTTGGGGGAATTGGAATAAGCTAGGAAACTGCTGTGGGGCAAAGGCACTCGGATTCTGATGGTCTATAGCACCGCTCCACCCCAGCCTCGCCCTGGGCCTGGGTCAGAACTGGGTGCTGGGACTGGAGGCCACCTCGGGCTTTGACCCATGACAGCAGCTCACATTTGACATGAGCCCCTCTGGTCCTCGGGCCTGGCCCTTTCCTCTGCTCCTCCTGGTCCCAGGGATCAGGCTTACCCTAGCGCCAGTCCTGCCTATCCTTGCAGACCCAGGGGCCCTCTGGAGTGTGGCATTAGTACACACCTGATCGTGATGATCTGGCCGAAGTCGAGCTCGTAATTGTTGACCTGGGCAATAAATATGGCAGCCACAGCCTCGTAGAGCGCTGTGCCGTCCATGTTGATGGTGGCGCCCACAGGCAGCACGAAGCGAGCGACACGCCGGTCAATGTGATTGTTCTCCAGGAGGCACTTGAAGGTGATGGGCAGTGTGGCTGAGCTACGGGCAGAGGGCCAGGTGTCTGCCCACCACCCTCCTCCAGGTCACTACAGGAGGGTCAGCTCACTGATGCCCTGACGGAAATGTGGGGCATACATGTCGGTCAGCTTGAGCCGCTAGGAGTGACCCCAGGAAGAGCACCACTGTGTACTAGGCTTTGGGAGGTCCTTTCCTTCATCTTCCCTGGGGAGGGATACCAAGTGTGTCTATAGTGGTACCGCATGGAGGCTGTACCCGAGTGCCTGGGCCTTGAATCCAGCCCCCCCACCATGGCGCCTCAGCAAGGCCTGTAACCCGGGCACCTTGGTTTCTGTTATACACCACTCCCAGGCCACAGGGTGACTGCAAGCTCAAGCCATGCAGGGCTTAGAGAACACCGGCTGTCAAATTGCTGAGCAAGGGCTTCTGCTGCAGGGGTGGGGCTGCCTCTGACAGGGTTGGAACTTGGCACTGTCTGAGAGACTGAGGCCCAGACAAGAAAGGTCAGGGCTGTAAGGAGCAGTAGACCTTTGACCCTGAAAGATGGGCTTGGGTCCCACAACTCCTTCCACATTGGACTTGTACACTTGGTCTCAGGAGAATATCACATCCTCCTAGGGCTAGATGACCATGATGATCGCTGCATGCCCCTCCTCCCTATCTCTGACTATCTCAGGTCCTCTGTGCTCAGCTGTGATAAGTCGTCCCCAAGACCAAGCTCAGGTTCACTGGCTGTACTGGCCTTCTCACCCCGGGGATTATCCCAGCCTCTGAAGCAATCCTGTACAGGTACAGATTATTCTGGTCCAGGTATGGGGCCACTCGGGCCTGAGGAGGCTAAATGACAGCCACCACCACACTGGCGTGCTTCACAGAACTGTGACTCCAGCCTTGGCCGTCCAGAGACGCTGCTGAGGTTGAAGCAGATTCTCCACCCTGGACATCCCACAGAGAGTAGACAGACAGAGGCCCTGTGGTGTCGGGGGACCTGCCCTGACAGAAGACATAGGCTGTGGAGTAAGGATGGGCCCTTCATGAAGACTGAAAAAGCTTTGGGACCACGGGCAAAGGAAGGCCTAAGGGTAGGCAGAGTCTCGAGCACTAAGTCCCCATATGGTGATATCACCATGGCACTGTTCCCACCCCTGGGACATCCTGTGGTTCTGTGGCTGTAGATGAAGGTGGCTGGACAGACGGACAGAGAGAGTTTTGTTCGGCCCACCCCAACCCTCTCAGCTCTTCATCCGGGGCTACCTGGAGGAGGTGGCCAATGCAATCAGCAGAGCCTGGAGGACTCCACGGATGAAGACGATGGGGTTCTTCCTGGTGATGAGGAAGTAGAGCAGGGGCAGGATGAGGAGGCCATGGACCACCAACCCGCATACCACGGTCAAGGCATAGAAACCCAGCTTCTTCCCCACGGCCTTGGGGTCATCCATCTCCAGGATCTTTCCGGCGATCAGGAAGACAATGCCAAAGGGGAAGTACCTGGGGTGGCAGAGTGGCCTCAGGTGACAGGCCACCCCACCTGCCACCTTGTGATTTCATCTCAAGCCCCTAATGGTTCCTAAGAACTGAGCGAGTCTGTAACTGAGGTGCCCAGCTGAGAGGCAGGCCTGTGGCATCGCTGCACCCCAACCCTGGCACCTCTTTGCTAGCTCCACCCATGCCTCTGGGGACTTCAAATCCCACTTTAGCCCAGCAATGCCACATCTAGGTGAGCACAGACAGTCCTCTGCATGCACCACTGACTAGAAGGCTCCTAAGGTCAGAACTCCTAACTAGCATGGTTACTGGTTCTCACTTCCACTGTGTGCTCTCTCCAAAAACTGAGGCCAAGAGGATAGAAGACTAGGCTTGGGTGCACTGGGGACCCTACACACCAGCTAGCTCACCCGGGCCCAGGCTGACCCTCCTGTGCAGGTTGTTGAGCTCCTCAGAGAGCACTGAGCATGGGTTAGTGATAGGTCCCTCCCTGCGGACCCTCCCTGGGGGAAACTCACCATCCTGCAACTGCCACAATCTTCATGACTGACTCATTGAGACACTGGCAGAAGCTGACCAGGGGCGTCCCGCTGTCACCCATGCGACCCAGCATGATGCCTGCAGGGTCACACAGAGTCACGGGTGTACGGGGTCATGGTGCAGCTATGATGATAGCAAAGCAGGGACACATGGACACAGAGTTCTCTTGACAAGAACACATGGGGAGACTGCTCCTTGGGGTCAGCCCTGTGACAACACCACCACGTCACCATTCTAAGGAGCTCCACACTCTGAGACTGTCCCCCCCAAAGCTCTTCACGAGTCTCAGCAGCTCGGTGGCTTGCCAAGGAGGGAACCTTGGCATGTGGGACTCCAGAGAAGGGCTCTGTCACCTTGTGGGGAAGAGGCGAAGGAAGGCCTGCCTGTGTAAGCAGGAGAAGCCAGGGGTAGGGGTGACCCTGGGCCAGGCCTAGTCATCTGGCCTGTGACATCCTGGCAAAGGAGCGAGCTCACGCTCTCCAGCTCGGTCTGCCTTCTGGCTATTTCTGGCCCTCCTCACCATCCCTGGGATGTCTCCAGATGAAACTCTGGGCTAATTTAGATCTGGTGTGTACATAGGACACAGGTGTGACAATGAGTCACCCCACGGGCAAGGTGACCTGAGCACCAGCCATGTTCCCATACCAGGAAAGAACAGAAAGGACACAGGGTGAAGGACTGGAGCCTTGATTAGGGCAGCTGTGCATAGTGCTACGGATAGGCAAAGGTGAGGGCACTCTCGGGCTCTCACAGGAGTGGGCACACTAAGTGTGCTTGTAGGAGTGGGCGCACTACGGTGGGCTAGTGCTGATTGAGCACACAAGCACAAAGTCACAGCAATACCCAGTTACACTGCCCAGGGAACACTGAGAGAGTCTCCGACATTTCTTTTGCTCTGCTACCAGGTATCCTTCATCAGTTGCATCCCTCAGAGAGGCTGTGGCTGGAGGGGAAGAGCACAGAGTCCAGTGCCAGTCTCAGGCCTTTAGCCCTTTATGTGCCTGGCATTTTGGCCAAGGCAGTCGGAGCTTTGCTGTCTGTCATTGCCCACACACTCAGTCATTGTCCGAGCATCTCTTTAGCAGGTTTCGCCGAGCCCTGTCCTTGCTCGGCACATGGAGGCTCAGGCAAACAGACTGTACGCCAGGCAGGTGATGCTGAGCCACCCAACCCAGCTTCAGTGCCACCCCACACAAACAGTGACTAATGCAACAGGCTCAGATGTTCACTGCGGAGCATCCCAAGCAGAGAAATCGTCACCTGGGCACCTGACTGCGTCCGGTAACAGCGGGGACAGGAAGACCTTGGTGAGGATGAGAGAGGTGGCGGGAGAAAGGACAGGAGTAGTGGGCTAAGGAGAGCAGAGGCCTGGACCACCGGACTGCAGGGAGATGGAGCAGCCCAGGATGCACCTCTGAGTTCTGCAGCCTCTAAAGCCCCGTTTAGCTTCTGTCCGAGTGCAGCCTGCAGAACAGGACCGGCTGGCTTCTTGATCCCAAGGACATACCAGAGGGGACAAGAGCACAGATGCAGGGGACTCTAGGCAAATGTTGCAGGATCCAGATGACCCCCCCTGGTGGTAGTAACGGTGGCAGGGGGTGGGTGGGGGGTCGGAGGCAGGCTGACAGAAGCTGGGTCGGGAATGTTCCTGAGGTCAGATAGCATGTGGCCCGGATGTCTCATGTACATAACAGGACGCTGAGCTTGCTATGTGAACATGAAATCCAGTAGAAAAGTCAGGGAAACAGGAGGCAGCCACGCCAGGGTTGATGCTGAATATATCTCCAGCCGTCCAGGGCTGGAGCTTCCCCAAGAAAGGGGTCCTGTGTGGGGAAATGGTGGGCAGCATTGCTGGTAGAAGATCATGAAATCTGAAGCTATACAATTTAGGGGGCTCTTTAAGAGCGAGAATGTAGGCTGGGTAGGCTTACACTTATGATCCCACTTGGCAGATGGAGGCACTAGGTCAGGAGTACAAGGCCATCCTCGGCTACAAAGTGAGTTTGAAGCCTTCGCAGGACACATGAGACATTACCTCCACCCCCCAGTTCCCCCAGAACTCTCAAACTATATTCATTGTATACATGTATGAAAATTTCAAAAGAAAAAGTTCAAAAACAAAACACAAGCAAACCTAAGAATATAAAACTACCCCCCACCACCTCAAAAAGAGATGCATGCCTTTGAAGGAACCCCAAGCCACGCCCTTAATAGCTTAAGTAAATAAAATCACTGTGGTTGGAGGGCCTTTGGGGACCCAGAAAATACATGCAAATGAAAATATGTGCTCAGGGACGTTCCCATGAGCCCCAGGAAATGACCAAATGGTTTGGAGAGAGAGGCAGCTGCAGAAAAGCCCACAGGTGAGATGAACATCTTAAACAGTGCCCATTCTCAGCCAGCTACCACCTCCTGACTTCAGTAAAAGGTTCAGGGACAGACTGCTGGGAAGGGCCTGAGGGCTGGAGAGAGGCTGAGAGGCAGACACCTGTGTGGGCAGATCAACCCCAGGGCAGGAGTTCTCAGCTAGAAGAAGGGCTTGGAACCACTTAGGTAGAGCAGGAAAGAGGGAGCTGGAAGATTTGAGGGGCACTCCCGGGAATGGTCACAGCACATACATACCCATGGTGGCCGAGAAGATGACAATGCCTAGCACATTCATGCCATCGCTGGTGCCCGGCTCAGACTTATAGACAATCTCAGGTGGGGGAGTCAGGTCCAGGGCGAAGTTCTGCACACGGGAGCCGTTGTCTTCCTGGACCCCATAGATGAGGATCCGCTGAGGCGGGGCCTCCCCTGAAGTCCTCTTTGGAGACTTGATAACGGGAGTGGTCTTGGTGCGGTACTGTTGGGGAGCATGCCAACCAGGAGGGAGTCAGCACCGTGCCAATACAGGAAACATCCTGAAGGCACACTGTATGCATTCCTGTCATGTGGGCGTCAATGGATTGTCGAGAGACAGCCTGGTGAGCCGGGATGCAGGGATACACTGACTGCAGCTCCCTCCAGCTCTGTGTCACCTGATGCCCTTCACCCATCTACCCCCTCCTCTGCCAGCTTTGTCACCCGTCTTCCCGCTTCACGTACACCCGACAGCCTGACGCCCTGCTGTCCATTCGAAAGATCCAGAACATTCTCAGAGAAAGCTCCTAGGCCCTGGGCCTAGCTGATGAGACCCAAAGTCCTCCTCTGCCCAGCAGGACATTCCTAGGATTCACTCCCTCATTCCTCAGATTCTAGGAGCCCAAACAAGGGGGCAGCTGTCCCTTCAAACAGCACAGCATCAAGACGATAGGGCTTCTTGGGGGAAGGAGAGGAATCAATTCAGGAAATATATGGACCAAAAGTGCCCGGCTTCGTGCCCCTCGCCTATAAAAGGGAACCACAACTACATCTCCTTCATTGGATGAAGCAGCTCCTGGCACGTGGAAAGCCCACATGAGGTTTACTGCTACCAACAGCAGCACATACTGAACTGAACCAGACCCTTGGGGAAGAGAGCGATTAACAAATGGGTGGTATTTGACTTGGGTCTGGAAAGATGAGTAGTTTGCCAAAAGGAAAAGATTATAAAATAGAGTAACACACAACTGTAACCTCCGATAATTCACCACCACTAGGGCAGAATGCCCCTGCCTAGCTTTCAGGGCCCCCCGTCTCGTGGTGACTGTGTTCACAGATGACGGTTAAGATGTTGGTGACTTGCTTCAGCTTCACAGCTTCATTTAGGGTCCCCTTCCAGGCCCTTAGCCACCTGCTTTGGGACCCCAGACCAACACTCAGCTTGGCCGGGCGAAGGATCTGGGAAAGCACTAGCTGGGTTGATCTGGCACTTGGCAGACAGGAGAGGGGCAGAGATCGGGAAAGGAGCCCGAGTGAGGGCCAGATGTTTGGGAACATCTGCGTGACATGGAGAGGACAGACACTAAACAAGGGAGACCTACCTGGGGGTGCTCGTGACCCGGTGGGAGTGGGGCGGGGGACCCAAGATGCAAATTGAATGCCTGAAGTTCCTAATGTCAATTTAAACATGATCTAGAGAAGCAAGCCATCTGCGTCCACTGTTTCTAGATCTCGGACCTAGAGGTGATTTCCATGTGCTAACTGAAGGTGGGTGTTAAGTTGGGAGCGTAGCCTCCAGCCCCTGGCATCCATCTCAGCACCCCTGGCCTGGGAGTTTCATTGCTCTGGACTCCAAATCCCAGCATGCCAGGTCCTGTATTTAAGTGGGCTCCCAGGGGAGAAACACGTGGCTTTCTGGTCTACATGGCCTCCCTGCTTTTCTGTTTCCCCACCATGTTCTCGGCCACCTGAGAGCGTCATTCTTAATAAAATGATGGGCGTTTTGATTTGGTTTGATTCGACCTAATTGGATTTCTTGTGCCAGCGGAGCTGCCTCTTTCTTCTTATTTTTTACTTAACAGTGGGCTTTGTATATTTTTTCTTTATTATTTTTTTAGACAGAGTCTCATCTTGCCTAGGCTGCCCCAAGTTCCCCAAGTTCCAAGGATTACAAGTATATTATCAAATCTTGTTTATGCAGTGTTGGAATTCGAACCCAGGGCTTTGCACATGCTAGGAAAAACACTCTACCAACTACTGATCCACATTTCCCATGGCCTGTTTTCCTAATTTTAATGTTTTCCTAATTTCCAAAAGGGAATGTTATTATTCTTATGGGGAGATTACTTTCAGAGAGAAAGAGGGTTTAGAAGTCAGCCTGGCCTGAACACCCACTCTCCTGGTCCCGACTAGTGGTATAATCTCAAGCAGTGGTCTACCTCTGAGTCTCAGTTTTCCCATCCAGAGAATGGGCTGGCCTTCCCTTAGTGTGGACACTAGTACGGATGATTGGGAGAGCGAATACAAGCCCCAGTGTGCTGAGTCAGATGCTCAGCCAAGGCTCTCTTCTGCCACACAGAGGTTTTATGAGTGACTGGAACCCAGGACGGGGTGTGGCTATGGGCCGGGCTAAGATATGGATCCTACCCATATCCCCTCCCCCTGGCATCCACCTGTGTAAGGCAGGAAGGCTACCAGCCTGTCACTTCCAACCAGGCCCGGATAGCCCAGCCTCTCTTCCCCTCCTGCCCCTCCGCTCTGTAGCCCGGCTCTGCTTACCTGTTTGAATGTCGCCTCTACCAGGTTGGCCGGGAACATGTTCCTGGGAAGAGAGGAGTGGGCAGCAAGTTAGGATTTCCAGTGCCCGGACAGGAGGCCTCTGGGGGTCAGAACCCGCCCTGGCACCCCTGCTTCCCTGGCTGCTTGACTGCTGGGCAGATCTGCACATTCTCCCTCGCTAAGCGTCTGACCCCTGGGCAGTCCTGTGTGATGGAAACTCATAGATGGTCATCCTCCTATGAGACGGCGTCTGAGAGGCAAGTCTCCATTCGTCCCCTCTATCCTTTTGTTTGTTTGTTTTTTGAGATAGGGTCTCACTATGTGGCTGGCCTGGATCTCACTATGTAGACCAGGCTGGCCTCAAACTCATAAAGATCCACCTGTTTTGACCTCCCAAGTGCTGGGACTAAACACGTGTGTCACCACACCCACCTGGCTTCCCCTGTATCTTTGACAACCTTGGTATATGCGTGGGCCTGACTCAGACTGGACACCCAAGTGAACCCATCATGGCCATCCCCTCCTTGGTTCAGAGATTGGCCCGAGAGCCTCCCCAGGGCCCCAGTTTGAGGATGTTGTGTTAGGAGACATTAAGACGGCACAGCGTGTGAATGGCCCGTGCACATGCCCATCCTGCTGGGCTGTCAGTCATCTCTGGCACTGCATGCCTGGAGCCAGGAGTGTGGTGGGAGGAGCTGCTGTGCTCCCTGGATGGGACAACGACAAGAAAACAGCACGGTCCGTGCACATGCACTGTGCTCCCTAAAAGCTTTGACCAGCAGTTGGTTGACTCCATGGATACAAAACTCACACCAGTGGAGAGTTTAGAAGTCAGCCTGTCTTATTAATATTTATTTTAAGGCTGAAGGTAGAGGGGCTCTTGTCCTTCCAGGTATGAAAATATACTAGACAAGTCTAATTGTTGTCAACTAATGCACCACACACACAACAATACGGCAACCCACACCATAGAGCCCGGAGCACAGGGTAGAACCTCAGTGGCTAAGCATTTCATTTCTGCTGTCGTTTTGGCCTTATTGTTGTTGTTGTGTATGTGTGTGTGTGTGTTGTGTGTGTGCACAGCTGAGTATCCTGGCATGTGTGGAGGTCAGAGAATAACTTTTAGGGGTCAGTGCTCTCCTTTCACCTTTATGTGGGTTCTAGGAATCAAACAGGTTGTCAGGCTTGTATGGCAAGCACCTGATGAGCTGGCTTGTCAGCTTATCTATCATCCATCTATCTATCTGTCTGTCTGTCTGTCTACCTACCTATCATCTATTTATCTAATTATCATTTATATATCTAATTATCCATCTACCTATCATCTATCTACTTACCTGTTATCTATCTATCTATCTATCTATCTATCTATTTATCTATCTATCATCTAATTATCTATCTATCTATCATCTAATTATCTATCTACCTATCATCTATCTATATACCTATAATCAATCAATCAATCTATCTATCTACCTATTTACCTATCTAACTATAGACTTGGTCTCACCATGTACCACAGGCTGCCCCCAAACTTGCCATCTTCCCAAGTGCTCAGATTACAGGTGTATGCTACTGTGTCCGACCAACAAGTACTCATATTTGGGAAAGCTGTTTCATAAGCCAGTGAGGAGTTAAAGGATTCACTATTAGAACTGAATAACTGACCAGCCACTCTGAAAAGTTGTTCACTTTGTTATTTAATGTCTTCCACCAAAACAAATTCCACTTGACTTCAAGACATAATTTTTCCAAATGAAACAGTAAGAATCTAGAGGAGAACAGGTTAAGATTTTATAACCTCCTGAACATGGAAGACCCACTAAGAACTAAGTGGACAGACAGCTCAACTGATTTTACTCATTGAAAAGAAGAAATTCCTCAGTAAACTCTGCCATCCTGGCTTGGATCCCGGAACAGAAAAGGGTATTAATGGAAAAATTAGTGATATTCAAACTGGAATGGTGGCACAGGCCTGCAGCCCAAGCACTGGAGTGGTGGAGGCAGGAAGATCAGGAGTTCACGCACCCTCAGGTATCTAACGAGTTCAAAACCCGTCTGAGCTGCCTGAACCCCTGCCCAAAAGACCGAGCAGACCAGGTCTATAGTGTAGTTCAAGGTGGCCCAGTTCCACTCCTTAGTTTACAGAAGATGCTAACGTCTGAGTCCCTGGTGACGGTAGGTAGGATTTCTTTTCTTTGCTACCCTCTGAAAATCTAAAAATTATACCAAAATGACAATCTGGGGAATAAACAAGATGCCTCATAAGGTTACAATGCAAATGAAATTATAAAATAAATGCTAGATAAGGTGGGGCATCTCACTGGCCAAAGTTATCATCTGGAACTTAAAATGTTTTCAATAATCCCTCTGTCTTCATCGTCACCAGCTGTCCCCGCTCACGAGATCTCAGATCCCCAGAGGGCAGGGCATTTGTTCTTTTTTTCTGCTTTGTTTCTGGAAGAGAGCCCCACACATAGTAGGCACTCTAAAAATATTTGCTGCTTAAACAAATGGGTCACAAGACAGTAACACTTCAATAGACGAAGACAGGAAGATATACCCAGCAATTCACTTCACAAAAGAAGATATGCAAATCGCCAAAACCATTTTTTTAAAAGTTCTGTACAATGGCAGTGCACACACTGGGGAGGTGAGGGAAGCGGGTGCCTTCAGGTGGTCCTGCAAGGTCCTTTCTGTAAGTGATTTATCAAGACACTCCCACCTCTGCCCTCCAGGCTCCTTCTAGGAAGGTTACAGGCTGGAGATGCTAACAGCCTCTCATTCAGGTTTCCCCGGAATGGGCTGTGATGGCTGTGATACTGCGCCCCCCACCCCTGCAAGCCCCACCTCCACCCTCGCCACCCCACACTGTCTCCCTGGCTCTCCCTCACTCACTTGCTTGGCAATTCTCCTCTTTGCAGATTCAGCTCACACATGAGTGAAGCTGCGCACGTGGACATGAGTGTGCTTCGTTTCTTAAGCCTCCTCCCCTGCGGCTGTGCCCAGAAGCGGCGGCTGCAGTGTTTGTACGCCTGCCTTTAAGATTCAGGCTTCATAGACACATCTGGCCGGAGGAGGTGGGGGAGGAGCTACCCAGGCAGAGGCTGGCAGGGAGCCTTCTGTGACCTGCAGTCATTCACCCGTCCCCCAGGGGTCTCAGTTTTGTCACCAGGGAGGGGAGAAGCAGAGGTCAGGAGCTGGAATTCCTTTGGGTTGGAAGCTAATGTCTGCCATCAGATTGCACTGATTGCCTAACAGTGTGAAAATCTTGGTCAAGAGCCCCCAAGAGGCTCAAGGAACTTAGAAGGTGGTCAGCCTTAAAGACTCTAGCCCAGGAAGAACTAAAAAGCCAAGTGCGTACATTTCTTCGAGACTTCTTTTAGCTTGAGGTCACTTTGCAAGGGGGGCCATGGCAGAGCAGGCTAGCTGCCACCCGGGCGTGTTCTCCTTTCCTTGCTTATGTAGACCTGTTAGGGTGACAGATCCATGGGACCTGTCCGTCAAACCCCGATTCCATCCTAAAGAGGAAGTCGCTAAAGCCCATCCCTAAAGAATAGTTTTAAATGCTGTGACCCTCTAATACAGTTCCTCATGTTGTGGTGATCTCCAACCATAAAATTATTTCATTGCTACTTCGTAACTGTCATTTTGCTACTGTCATGCATCGTAATAAAATTTTTTTAGAGATAGAGTTTTGCCAAAGGAATAGCGATCCGCAGGTTGAGAACCACTGGTCTAGAACCCTTGTGTCCTTTCCTCCAATTTTCTTCACTCTTCCAGGAATACAGATGAAACAGCTGGAGCTTGAACCGCCTTCTTGGACCATGAGACATACTGATGATGAGATCCAGGAGCTAAACACAACCAAGTACACAGGCGGCCAAGTTGAGATCCTGGGGATAAGGAACGGCCCACTTCTAAGAAAAAGCTTTCCCTCGGCGAAGTCCCCGGGGCCTTGGGACTCTCTTAACAAGCAGCCAGTGCAGGTCTCAGCTGAGATACAGACTCATCTTGGTCAACTGACAGACTCAGTTAAGATCTGTACTTTTGGGTGGTGGTGGTGCACGCCTTTAATCTCAGCAAATGGGAGGCAGAGGCAGGTAGATCTCTATGAATTAGAGGCCAGCCTGGTCTACAGAGTGAGTTCCAGGACAGCCAAGCCTACACAGAGAAACCCTGTCTCAGGAAACAAAACAAACAATAGTAGAAACAACAAAAAACCACCACCATCACCACCACCACCACCAACAAAACAAAACCAAAACCAGTACTTTTGACTGTTAATTGGGGAAATGCCCATTTTCTGTTGGTTTTGAACTCTTATGGAAAAACCCCTTCTTTATCCCATGAGGCCTGTGCCTGGTAGCAGCTACCTGAAGCATAGACAGACCTGCAACTCCCAGCAGCTGGCCTGGGCTCCCTGCCGAGGCTGCCATCCTATCTGCTGATGGTTCCACACTCCCAACCTGTGACCCCCACCAAGGCCCGAAGGTGGGAATTGCTCCTTTTCAAGAGTAGCCCCTGTGAGGTTCATCCAGCCTTCAGGATGCTAACGGGGAGCCCCAAATGGAGCCAAGTTATTACTTAATCTCTGTGGTGTTTTAATAAGGTGGAAAAAGGAGCAGCCAGCTCTGATTAGCACTCTGCTCAGACGTCCCGAGGCCGCACTGGGAGCCAACGTCAGGGCACTGACTTGGAGCCCTGGGAAATGAATTAATGATTTGGCAGGTCAGCCAGGGACACGGCCTGCAGTAATCTGAAATCATCTTTGAGACACGAGCACACATCTTCGCCTTCTTAGTGGCGAGCCCCAGGGCTGTGTCTCTGTGTGACTAGTCTTTTGTCTTTCTGACTTTTCACTTTGTCACTTGTGTCCCCAGGTCCCCAGGGTCTCCGTCCTGGTCACACATGTTCTCGTTCTGACAGCAGCATTTAGCAGATGCCTGCTCTGGGCCCCTCATTTCCTCCCAGAGTTCCAGAAAGCAGTGTCTGTGTGCCTTCCTCCTCTGACTTTTGGGGATGGTGGTTGGTCCTGATGGGGGCACTCATATTTGTTCCTCGAGTTCTGGGCACAGTGTCTCACCCTGAGACTTGAAGGTGGGCTGCCTCCCCGGACATCCTGTGCCTCCTGTCTGCCCTCCCTGCTCCAGTTCACCCTTTCCAACTTCTCCAGTTCTTATTTCTGGTGGTAGGGATTAAACCTAGAACCTCATTAAACCTAGATACCTGTACCCTGTCACTGAGCTCTGCCCCAGGCCCGGCATTCCATGTTTGAGGTCTGAAAGTCAACCCAGACCTGGCATTTACAGTGTTTGAGGTTGATTTCCGCCAATGTCGCCCCATTACTCATCCCCAGAAGCTTGTGCTTGCTGGCTGTGGGCCTTGTGTGTGCAGTTATAGAGCAGAGTGGGCCCTGGAAAGAGACCCACCTACTCAAGGTCACGGTGGCTTCTGGTGGGCGGGAAAGGAGGTAAGACCTCGCGTATCGAAGGTGGTGGTTCAGCACCCAGGAAGCATGTCCCCTTCCCTGCAAGCCCCCACCCCTATCCCACAAAGATGTGGTGTCAGTGGTACCCAGCCACACAGCTCTCCAGAGCCTCAGGGCAGAAGGACTGACTTCACCATGGGAGAAGCCACCAGGAGCAGACGAACGCTGGAACATCTGACTCTAACACAAGTGTGGGACCCAGAGCCTGGCAGCCCTCAGCAGGGGAAGGCGAGTGGGGAGGGCTGGGCTCGCCACACATCAGCTGCTCTTGCCACCCTGTGGAAAAGCTGTCTTGAATCATAGGGTCCGAGGAATGATGGATCACAGGAGCATAATCCTAGAAACAACAGCTCTTAGAAGGAGGCTTCTCAAAATCCTGCTTTCCTTGGCCTCCAGGACACCTGCTCTCCCACGGTTCCTCCCGCCCCTGTTGGCTCTAGGCAGCCCGCAGATTTGCCAAGGACCAAGTCCTCTGGGCTCCTGGGCACAAGCTTCTCCTGAATGGCAGAGGCTCCTCTGGAGACTTGGGCCCCAAGTGCTCGGTCGGTGTGACAACCTTGTACATGAGGCATCGGCTATGACACATGCTTGTCTAGGCTCCAGGACAGGCCTGTGACAAACTGTCACCTCCAGGGGCGGGGAGGGTGACAGGAAGAAATAAAGAAATCTGAGGATGTAACTGTGTCAGATAGTGAGAGAGCTCTGGCAGAAAGACTCAGCCAAGGGAAGATAAAAAGAACTTCACAGCAGGGCGTTGGCCCAGAGCAGAGCCCCCAGCAATGTGCAGAGTAGAGTCGTGCTCACTCGCCAGAAAAGGCCAGGCAGAGAGGCGGGGACAGCAGGAAGGACAGGACACACAGGATGGGACAAGGTTGGTTGAGGCTGGTGTGGCTAGAGTCAGGAGAGGAGTGGAGCCCTGAGGCTCTGTGGGAGGCTACAGAGAGGGAAGGAGGTGTTGTGACGGCTGCAAGCCACAGAGACCACAGAGACCGCGGGAACAGCTTGTAAGCCAGCCATGGGCACCAAGGAGACCGCATGTAGTGAGCCATGGACACTGAGGGGACGGCTTATGGGTGAGCCATGGACACCAAGGGGGCTGCGTGTAGTGAGCCATGGACACCGAGGGGACAGTTTGTGGGTGAGCCACGGACACCGAGGGGACAGTTTGTGGTTGAGCCACGGACACCGAGGGGACATTTAAAGCCATGGTGTGGGATGTCTCATCACCTGGCTTACAAGAGCTTCGTGCTTCACTTCCAGCTCCTCAACCTTCATGGTAAGAAAATGCCCAGGCCAGCTTCTCCTCACAGTAAGGAATGCCACTGTTCTGAGAAAACAGGGCTGGCCTTGAAGCACTGACAACAAGCAGCCTATAGAACTGTCTCTGCCAAGCCATCCCAGCCCCCTGTTATCCAGACCACTAACCTCCTGCAGACCCTGACTGGGCTCAGTCTGAATCTGCAGACCCTTCCAGCTGACTGCAGACCCCAGTTTGACATTTCAAGCCCATTTGTGCAGGGTGTTTGTTACACAGCTGCAACTGACTGACACATAGGATCAGCATTCCTACAGAGAGCGAGGATGCTCTCTCATCGGGTCCCAGGGGGGAGGAAAGAATCTTCCTCTCTAGCACCGATCCACGAGAAAGACTCAGAGACCTGGCTCTGTCCCCCAGGATCTGAGGAATGGAGAAACTTGTGCCTGACTCATCTCCAAAGGCCTTGGGAAAGGTTTGCACTTCCAGCAAAGATAAATATACTTTCCATGTGTCAGCCGTGGCTCTTACAGAATGGATACTAACTGAGAGGGTTGAGCAGAGATCTTGAGTGAAGAAAGCATTGTAAGTGTGCTCAGATGAAACAAGAATTATTTTAGCAGGGAGCCCAGTGCTAGGAGGGCTAGAACCTGTGAACATACTGGAAGAAAAACAGCCAGGGAATGTCTACAGCAGTCCACTCATGCCCAGGAAAGTGGGCTACTGTGTGTCCTCCTATTAGAGTGTAATAGGTGGAATATCCTGTGTACCCTCCTATTAGAGTGTAATAGGTGGGATATCCTGTGTACCCTCCTATTAGAGTGTAATAGGTGGAATATCCTGTGTACCCTCCTATTAGAGTGTAATAGGTGGGGTATCCTGTGTACCCTCCTATTAGAGTGTAGTAGGCCGGGCAGACAAATCAGAAACTTCCCACAACAGTTCCCCAAACCAGAACCAGATCCCGTAAGGAGAGCACTGGATTTGTGTCAAATTGGTGAATCTGGGGTTTTGGTATTAGATAGGCAGGGACTTACGTCTTAGACTGATTAGAAGGTGAGAGGAACCCATGCAGCAAGTCAGCCAGTGGAGTCTACCAGGCTGCAGTAGTTTGAATGAAAATGGCCCCCATAGGCTCATAGGGAGTGGCATTATTTGAAAGGATTAGGACGTGTGGCCTTGTTGGAGTAGGTGTGGCCTTGTTGGAGTGGGTGTGGCCTAATTGGGGGAAGTGTGTCACTGGGGGTGGACTCTGAGGTTTTAGGAGCTTAAACCAGGCCCTGTGTCACTCTCTCTTCCTGCTCTCTGTCCACCCAGATCTAAACCTCTGTTACCTTGCCAGCACCATGTCTGCCTGCATGCCACCATGCTTCCCACTACGATGATAATGGATTAAACCTCTGAAACTGGAAGCCAGCCCAGTTAACTGTTTTCCTTTATAAGAGTTTCTGTAGTCATGGTGTCTCTTCACAGCAATAAAACCCTAAGACACGGGTCATTTCCAGTATGATGTTTGTACAGGGCCTGTCCAGCACTGACACACTCCTATGTCCTGAGCTAAGCCTTCCGTCCTCAGGGCCACTTGCTTTTCCTTAACTTCAAATTCTCCATCTTCAGCTTGGATCTACCCAGGAGACTCAGATTCTCCTGTGGCAGGTTTGTGCCTGCTCCAGAACTTTCCTCTGGCTTGGACATCACATGTTATCCATTCAGGTGCTTGGGCCACAGCCGGCAGCACCCTCCCCGCCCACCCTTACTCCCTCTCATGCTTCGGGCTCCTGATGGTGCTCCTGCTAACCATGCCAGTTTTCCCAATCCCACCCAATGACCATCACCCTGTGCCATCCCAGGCCTGCCTTCCTCTCCTGCCCTGCTCGACTCTGGTCCATAGCCTCTCTGGTGGTGGGGGGAGCCTTCTACATTGAACTATGCCACTCCTGTGTTTGAAAGTTATGATTTGGGCAGGGACTGTGTTCAACCGCAGAGCATTTGTCCAGCATGCAAAAGACCCTGGGCTGGATCATCACCACTGCAGAAATAAGTTGAACTTGCTTCCTGTGGCCTTTAAAAGTGGGCTTGCATGCCATGGTCTCTCTCTCCTGAGAGAGAGACTCCTCTAGAGTAGGGCAGGGTGGAGGCTGAGCCTCCTGATCCAGGCCTGGGCCCAGGGCTGGCACTGGCAAGGGCCAGGAGGGTAATTGACAGGCAGGGAGCAGGCTCAGGTCCATGGAGCTGAAGTGGCTCCACAAAGGCACTGTCCTGAGTGCCAGGCAGCCTGGATGAAGTCCTGGTGCCTCACCTCCCTGCTAGATAGACTGGGAAAGCCACACAGCTTCTTTGGGTCTTGTTTTCTCATTTAGGGCAAAGGGGCCAATAGAGGAAAGGAGGGATCATAGCTCCTGGCCTCCTGCCTTGCAGGCTGGGTGGCGCAACAGCTGTGGGATCAGTCAGCTCATAGCCCTTCTCAGCCTGGTGTTCCCCCACCTGCCCCCAACCCCATGGAGGTGGCAGAGCAGAGCCTAGCAGGCAGCCCGAGGGCGGGGGACAGGGAGTATTCACCACCCATGTCCGTGTACTTGAGGGTCACAAGGCTCATCCTACTCCAAGTTGCCACATGTAATAAAGAGCTGACCTGAGTCCCATACTCTGTATACCCTCTGGAGGCCACTCAGGGGACCTGTGCCAGGCCTGGGGATGCCAAGAGTATATGGACGGAGCATTACCGGACAAGGTCCAGCAGGGCATCAGCTGAGCTCATGACTGGCTTCCCGCTTTGCTCGGTCATCTCTTTCTGTGCCGCACCGCCAGGGTGGATAACGGAGACCATGATGATGCCCACGACAACAGCCAGAAAGGTTGTCCACAGGTAGTATGCCACAGTGAGGATGCCCAGGCGGCTGGAGGTCTTGGCATCCAGGGAGGCAAGGCCGGACATCAAGCTGGAAGGTAAGGTGGGTCAGGTTCATGAGAGGCACAAGACTTTGGCCATAGACTCTGGTGTGCTCACTGGGGTCACTCTCCACTGAGCCCTGTGCCATGATGCGCTTCAGGAAGTCTCCCTCTGGGACTTCTGGTCACGAGGCTCCTAACCTCCCTTGCTCTGTTCTCTCTCTCTCTCTCTCTCTCTCTCTCTCTCTCTCTCTCTCTCTCTCTCTCTCTGAAACCTGGGTCTCCAGTCCAGTCCATGACACCTCTAGATCCTTACATATGCTGTTCCCTCTGCATGACACCTCACAGAAGCCCCTTTTACTTGCTCGACTCCTCACGAGACAGGACCAGGCCATGTCCCTTCTACAACAAAGTCCTTTCACATGGCCAATGGTAGGGGCCTGTCCTAGGGCTCCCTCAGCCTCTTCTCTCATGACCTGGTTGTCACAGTGTACTTACCTGCCTAATGCAATCACAAGACTCAGTGCCCATGAAAGGGACAGGTCTGACTTCTCTGTGGGTCCCCAATGCCCATAGTACCGGCTGACAGGAGTGGGTGGCCACTACAGACTTCCTGAAGGAGCTAATGAGTAAGGGAGAGACAGGAACCTAGCCTGCAGGCCGGCGAAGCGACCGCTAACAAGCCAGTCTTCCTTCCATTGAGGGGTCCCAGATCCCCCACTCCACCTCCAGAGTGCACCTGATCCCCACCATCCCCGTGCTGAAGGCCTCTCTGCTTCGAGGGAGGGAGTCGAGAGATTAATTATAGAAATGTCTGCACTTTGTTCCACTGCCAAAAGGATTTTCCTCCAAAGCCCTTTCGTTCTTTCAGATAAAGGAAGTATTTGTCTGGTTTTAATCATGTAAACAAGAGCAGATAATCCGCCTTATTCCTCCTGTTCTCCCCCGTGTCAGCCTGATAGCCAGCAGCAGCTAGCGCCCACCCTGTAGAACAGAGCCTATCCCTGAGACCTGAGCAGTTCTGCTTGGCTGTGGGCATGGACTGTCCCTCCCAGTAAGCCCAGGGCAAAGGTCCCTCCTCCTGGAGGCCTCTCATGATGCCTAGCCTCCTCTCCTGGTCCCTGTGGTTTCTTCTGTACCCACCCTATTTCTTTGAGTTGTTATAAGGTGCCCCTGACAGGATAGGCTGGGGACACAAGGTACATGAGCAAACCTGGGGGTAGGCCCAGAATATGGCTCCATGACTGGCAGCCAGGGAGGCAGGAAGAAAGGAAGGAAGGAAGGAAGGAAGGAAGGAAGGAAGGAAGGAAGGAAGGAAGGAAGGAAGGGCTGCACAATTTCATTTCTCCTCCTCTGCCAGGACGCCATATGTTAGTGATGGGCTTAGGGTTGGTCTCGGGCATAAATCGCAAAGGCCAGTAATGGGATTGTCAGCAGAGGAAACGAGGCTCTGGGACCATTATCCACGGAAGATTACCTCTGCCTTCCCTCAGCAGAACTGTGGTGAAGCCCACCTGCTGTGGGCCATAAGGAAGCCAGACCCTGAGAGAGGATCCCCCCCAATTCACCCACACTAGTGTCCTGCTGGACCAGACCTCAGGCCAGCTGTGGGCCCGTCTGATTTGGTGTCTGGATCCTGTCCCTGTTACTCTGGCAGGAAGCAGGGAAATGGCAGACAAGAACACCAAGACACAAGGGGACACAGAGCTGCACAGTAAGGAAGGTGACAATGGAGGGTAATTTCTATTAGGGAGAGAGCACCAGCTAAGACAGTAGGGAAGGGCTTCCTGGATGTGGCGGCATTGGAGCCATTTCCTCCAAGACAGGGACAATTTAGAGATGGGGCCAACGGAGTGGATGGCAGAAGGCAACAGGAGATTTTAAAGTGTGGGGACACTGGGCTGCTCAGGGAGGTAGCTCGGGGTCTGTGTGAGGTGTGGTAGGTAGCCTTGAATGGTGAGCCAATGGGACTCGGGGGCACCAAGAGGTGCTGAGGAGAGGGAGCAACCATTGCTTCCCAGGTACTGTGTCTTAACAGTTTCTGCCCTATAGGGAGACAGAGGACAGAACAAAAGATTCTCAGGATTGAAGGTTCCGAGACAAGCTGTGAATCCCCTGAAGCCACCGAAATGGGCAGAGGCAATATTTTGGACCTCGAGATAAAAAGATGTTTGTGTCTAGCTGTGCTGGGCAGCCGCCATCAGGGACAGACCCACCCCTGGAAAGACTATCCTAATGAAACCACCGTGAAGTGGAAAGGAGCTTCAGCTTCAGGGAGCCCAGAGCGTCTCGGGGAAACAGACCCCTCTCTGACTTGCAGCCCAGACTTATAGCTCGAAGGATTGTGGGTGGGGCATGACGAGAATCGGATCTCCTTAGGACCACAGCTCTTGAGGAAGGGGCCCAGTGAGGCGGTACCAACTTGGATACCTAGCTGTGGGAGGCAGAGAGGAAATGCAAATGTAGTTGGAGCTTGGGGGCACTGTGGCCCCACCCCAGAGAGCACCGTTGTCTGAAAAGACCCGGATGAGAGCCAAGAGAGTAGGCAGCTCTCCTGGCCGGCAGTGACCACCAAGACAGGCAGGAGAGTGCCGGGAGAACACAGACCCTGGGTGAGAGCGGCGGCACTCCTTAAACAGGTGGGCGCAGAAATGGGGTGGAAATGTCTACCATTTGGTTTTGGGGTTCCTCCTGCTGGGTAGTACCTTTAGAACTGAGAGTTTAGGACAGTGGTTCTCAACCTCCCTGATGCTGACCCTCTAATCCAGTTCCTCATGCTGCGGTGACCCCAACCATAAAATTATTTTCATTGCTACTTCGTAAGTGTCATTTTGCTACCATTATGAATCATAATAGAAGCATCTGATATGAACGCTATCTGATATACAACCCCTGTGAAAAGGTTTTTTGGCCCGAAGGGGTTGTGACCCACAGGCTGAGAACCTCTGCTTTGGAACTTGGGAGGGTGTTAAGCCTTGTGGATGCTTGCTCGCTCGATGGCTTGCTGGCTTGCTCGCTCGCTAGTGCATGTAACTGAATAAAGAGAGCAGTAGACTGTGGAGGGGGAGGGGCCACTGGCATTTTGTTGTTGTTGTTGTTTGTTTTTGTTTTTTTTCCTGTTTCTCCATATTCTCTCTTATGTCCAGAACAAGTACGTCTTGTGTGGTTGAAGGCACAGCCCCAGGCTTTCTGCCTGACAGACACGGGAGCTACAGTGTGCCAGGAGCTTTTCCACTCCCCAAAGACTTGACTGTCTGCCTCATTCCATGGCTCAATAGCCTTGTGTGGCACCCTGAGGAGTCCCCAGGTCGGACCCATTTGTCATTTAGATTAGCTAATAGTTATCTTTTTTTATTTTTTTTAAATTTTGAGAGACTGGCCTTAAACTCCACACTCCCCTTTCTCCACCTTCCAAGTGCTAATTTAGAAAAGTTCAGAGAGGCAAAGTCAGCCCAGGCCACATAGTGAAGCTCTATCTCCAATAAAAAAAAAAAAAAAAACTTAAAAGGAACGATGGAGTCTGTTTAATAATACTTTAACCCAGGATATCCAACCACTGCCACGCATAATCCATGTGAAATGTTTTATGCTGCTCAGGCTTTACATTTTAATTAAAATTAGTGGATGACTCAGTATTTATGCACTGGCTGCCTTTCAGGTACTTGCTGGGCTAGGGGCTGTCATATTGGGCAGTCGGGGGGGGGCAGCTGCACATAAGGACAATGGAGCTCAGACTGGAGAGAGGCCAGGCTACTCAAGAAGTAAGTTCTAGAATCAAGACTGGATTAGGGGTTCCTGACCCCTCTCTCCAGTGTTTCTTGGTAATAGGTCAGGTCCTGGTCTTAGGCCCAGTTGGGGAAGATGACTGTCATGTGAGCCAGCCCATGTGATCCTTTCTCAGTTCAGTTCTCAGAGCTCTTACTTGTCCATAGTTATAGCCTATAGATTTGTGGTAGTGAGTGTTATGGTTTTGGTCCTTTTAAGAGATCTAATCTGCTTTTTATTATAAGGAAGACCTGGGAATGTTATGGTATTGGTCCCTTTAAGAGACAAGCCACGCCCACTCCCCTCCACCACCCGCTGAGGCAGGCTGATCTTCAGCTTCAGGCCTGAGCTTGCTCTCTTTTCCATCTTCCTCTCGAAGAGGCAGCTTCGCTTCTGCCTCTCTCCCCACTTCTCTGCTTCCCCCCTTCTCTGTCTCTTTCTTCTCTCTCTCTCTCTCTCTCTCTCTCTCTCTCTCTCTCTCTCTCTC